>NC_080670.1:81748975-81834860 GCF_030247195.1 Topomyia yanbarensis
ATCTTCGACAAACGTGCAAAAAATATTCTTTTAAAAGTGGACCGGGCAAAAAGTGGTAAAATAATAGGCAATCACGAAGAGGGACTAAAATGTTGGGACTGATTGAATCTATAAGTCAATAAGTTGGGATAACAGTTTCGATTGCTTGTCTTAAGTATGTGACAGTCTTTCGTTCCGTTTTTGCTCGTCTTGGAATAAAATGAGAGAGATAATCTTAAATAAGAGAGCAAAGATATTGTGGGTGGGGAAAGGGTCTTCCAAGCCGCCTTTCTCGGCAAGTATAATAAAAATTGTAACGATACAACGGTTGAACCGATTCACGCTTCTAGCTCATCGTACGAATCTCGCCGCAAGCTGCTACCACCCCGTTCCTGCTCTCTGCATTCCGCCATCGGGTTCCAACGCATACTGGGACGCACCGCAGTTGGCAGTATGGAAGCCCTCGATCCCCCCGCCACAGTCGAGCACTTGCAGCCAGCGATCATCAGTCGTCCCGGTCCTGTGTGTGGGATGGGTGAAAGGGTCTTCCAACCTGCCGCAAACGGCAAGTATACATCTGTTCCGAACACTTCAAGCGCTGATGTATTCTTCGCTTCCAGTTTTTTGCCTTTTGCTCCGACATCTTGTTATCAGATGCCAACCATTTCTCTCGACGACGACGATAGTCGTATTTTGGGGCGCGACGCAGTTGATTCGGGATGCCTCGAATCCCTCACCACAGTCGACCAGGCGACCGTGAACCGTTCCGATACTGTTCGTGAGATTGACGAAAGGATCTTCCTACACGGCAACATGGCTTCGCTCTCTGCTGTACCTGATCCGTCCTCCAACAACATCGAGGTTTACTACCAGAATGTTGGTGGCCTAAATTCATCAACGGACAGCTATTTGCTCGCGACCACGGGTTGCTGTTACGACGTTATCGCCTTGACCGAGACGTGGCTCGACAACCGTACTCTGTCTCGCCAGGTCTTTGGTTCAACATTCGATGTCTACCGCTGTGACCGTAATGCCCTCAACAGCCACAAGACATCAGGCGGTGGTGTGCTTATCGCCGTTCGGCGTGGTATAAAAGCCCGAGTGATCAACGATGACCGGTGGGCGAGCTCCGAGCAAGTGTGGATATCAGTGAAACTTGCCGATCGCAATCTGTTCCTGTGTGTTGTGTATTTTCCACCTGACAGAATTCGTGATTCCAGCCTGATCGATGTACATCTTTCCTCCGTTTCTTTTATCGCCTCGATCGCCGCCCCGTCTGATGATATCGTTATACTGGGCGACTTCAACTTACCTGGCTTGACGTGGTGCCAAGCAAGTAATGGTTTTCTACGATTGGATATCGAAAAATCTGCGCTTATTAACAATGCCAGTTGTATTTTGGTCAACTACAGCAGCGCAACTCTTCGGCAAATTAATAATGTCACCAACGAGAATGGACGTACATTGGACCTCTGCTTTGTAAGTGCCCGGGACTGCGCTCCGTACTGCTGCACTGCACCGATTCCTTTAGTCAAGCAGGTGCGTCATCATCCCCCACTACATCTTGTATTCGCTGGTAACTTAGGAGTGAATTTTGAAGACGTCTCAAGCTCTATCGTCTACGATTTTAAAAACGCTGACTACGACAGCATCGTTAGCACGCTGTTGGATATAAACTGGGACGAAAATATTAACAATGACGACGCGAACGAAGCAGCGATGACGTTTTCTAGTATTCTTAACTACCTTATCGACCGCCATGTACCAAAACGAACAATTAGTACCGATGAACACCCTCCCTGGCAATCAACCGTCCTAAGACGTTTAAAATCTGCCAAACGAGCTGCATTTAAAAAATTCTCGAAGCATAAGACACTTGCATTACGAAATCACTACTTTCAACTCAACCACGAATACAAACAACAAAGCAGACGCGCCTTTTTTAGACACCAGCGAAACGTCGAGCGTCAACTGAAATCCAAGCCCAAGTCGTTCTGGAAGTATGTTAACGAGCAGCGAAAGGAATCCGGTTTGCCATCTTGTATGTCGTTTAATGGAGTTTTAAGCACCGACACTAAGGAAATTTGCCAACTGTTCTCCGACAAATTTTCAAGCGTTTTTTCCAACGAGCGCTTGCCACCACAACAAGTCGCTGCCGCCGCTAATTTAACTCCTTCTCTAGGACGAACCATCAACCGAATTTGTGTCGATAATGCTGCCATTCTTGCAGCAAATGCCAAACTGAAAGCATCTTGTTCCCCAGGTCCAGATGGTGTTCCCTCGATTTTTGTCAAAAAGTGCATCAGCGGGCTTCTTGAACCACTTCGGCGAGTCTTCGAGCTATCACTCACTACTGGTACATTCCCTTTCTGCTGGAAAGCAGCGCACATGTTTCCAGTTCATAAAAAAGGAAACAAATCGAACATTGACAATTATCGGGGAATCTCGTGTTTAAGTGCTGTATCAAAACTGTTCGAGCTGGTTGTGTTAGATCCTATTTTCTTTCACTGCAAACACTACATTGCAGATGACCAACACGGTTTCATGCCTAAACGATCGACAACGACAAACCTGCTCTCGTTCACAACATATGTAATGGATGGATTCGCTGACGGATTGCAAACCGATGCTATTTATATGGATCTATCTGCGGCCTTCGACAAAATCAACCATGATATCGCAATAGCGAAGCTGGACAAACTCGGCATTCATGGACAACTTCTGCGCTGGTTTCGTTCCTACCTCGATGGAAGGCAACTCCAAATCAGCATTAAGGACTGTCTATCTGCACCATTCTTCGCTACATCCGGCATACCACAAGGAAGCCATCTCGGTCCAGTAATATTCCTCCTCTACTTTAATGACGTCAATTTCACATTACAAGGACCCCGCCTTTCTTTCGCCGACGACATGAAAATTTTTCAACAAATACGGGATAAAACCGATGCCGAGCTTCTTCAAAGGGATCTGGACAGCTTTAGCACGTGGTGTGATCAAAACAAAATGGTTTTAAACCCGAGCAAATGCTCAATCGTTACGTTCACGCGGAAACGCCAACCGACTCAGTTTAACTACCATTTCTTCGGCTCGAGCATTCCAAGACACTCTCACATCAAAGATCTCGGAGTCATCATGGATTCGGCATTAACATTCAAACCACATACGTCATACATCGTGGATAAGGCATCACGACAGCTTGGGTTCATCTTCCGAATAGCGAAAAACTTCAGGGACGTATATTGTCTTAAATCGCTTTACTGCACGTTGGTCCGCTCAACGTTAGAATATTGTTCAGCTGTTTGGAATCCGTACTACCAGAACGGGATTGACAGAATCGAGGCTGTCCAACGCAGGTTCATACGCTTCGCCCTTCGTCATCTCCCATGGCGAAACAGATTTCAGCTGCCGAGCTATGAAAACCGTTGCCAGCTTATACACCTCGATACACTCAGCATTCGGAGGGACTGCTCTCGAGCCCTGTTCGTCTCGGACTTACTCTCTGCCAGAGTGGATTGCCCTACAATCCTCGGACGTCTGGATCTTCAAGCCCGCGTTCGAGCTCTACGTAATAACTCCCTTCTGCGAGTTCCATTCAGGAGAACCAACTATGGTTGCCAGAGCGCTGTAACCGGACTCCAACGAATTTTTAACAGTGTGGCGACGGCCTTCGACTTCAACCGGACGCGGAATGCTATAAAAGCGAAAATGTTGTCAATTTTAAAATGTAATTAGTTTAAGCAACCACCATTGGGGCCAAGGGGCTTGTTGGTGAAGGTAATAAACATAAACATAAACATAAAGAGAGGAAAAAATCAACCAATCTAAATCGACTCAAGATCACTCTTCTATCTTTACTATACACTCAACACGAGTTCTTTCCGAATTGCGCTCTGATCTTCTCATTTCGTCTTCGTTGCGTTAGGTGCAACAACTTTAATTGAAACTTTTTCCCAAATAGTGATAAAACAAACATGTAATCAGACAAACATTACAACTTTCTTCAAGAAATCATACATCTCTTCCAATCTTGATGATGATTGAAAAAAATCAAGAGCTAATTATTTTTATTCACAAACAAACCTATTACTAAACAGATTAGTGTTCATATTTGTTTAATGAATTGGCAAAGAGTTTTGCAAAAGTTTTACAGGAAACGGATAATTTGCTGTAATTTAAAACAGACAACTCTAAAAGAAAGCCTCGGCAAATTAGGTGCAAGTGCGATGTGTTCTCTTCCATGTGTCGGAAGCAAGTGATGCTGAAATTATTATCTATGTTTATAGTCTCTAGTTATATTGGTGTCATCAATGATATATTTACCAAATTTTATGTAAATTAGAAGCATTGAGTGATCAGTGCTAAGTAATTTTCTTTCGATTTGTGAATAGATTCTGAGCAGTTTCGCTCAGTAGATTAAATTCTGGGTAGTTTCCATTAGTAGATTAAATCATTGAAATATATATTTGACATTGTCCAAAACCCCATGAATTCCGAAATAAAACCTTCAAATAAATAAATAAAACCAAAATGTTCAAATATAATATTTACTTAATCTAGGTAATCTTCTCAAGTTACAACGGTTTTGCAAGATTGTCAAAAGTCAATAGAGCTAAGGCATTCTTGCTTTGTAGTGAAATCAGTAGTTTTTGCACTCACTTTACATTTTGACTTTTACTATAGTTTTAGGGATCTAGGAAAATCAGTCTACGATATTTTTAATTCATAAGTACAATGATATAAAAAGTACCTAAAAAGAATCAACTTAAATAGATAAAAAGAGAGTTATTCTGAGTTGCCTGATAATGTTGTCGAAGATAGTCTTTAACCCATTACCTATGAGAGTCAAATGAAAAAAAACATGTGTTTTTTTCAGGATTGTTTTGATTACGACATGATCAGTATCATTTAAATTGAAAATTTCATAAAGTCGAGTTAACGCAAACTTCGGATGAAGTCAAAGAGCTAGTAATAGTAGAAAGAAACCTGATCATGAAAATAGGAGTTGAACCTATTTTCTGCATCTACAAATCGCCTGCCTTATCAGAAGATTTGAAGCAAATTTCGACATTCACTTTGTTCGGACATTCTTTGCAACGGTAAACTTTGATTTCACACTGATATATTCCTATTCATGGGGACAACCTTGACGTTGGTTTCGTTCTTCTGATTAGCAAATGCGTGTAAAGTTTCATGAGACGGGTTTTTGGATATTTTTCTACTCATTCCAATTTAGCGTCTTCTACAAATTGTAAAGGTGTATCGAATGTGTAGCATTTTCAAGCAGCGTAGCATGCAGCGTAGCATTTTCAAGCAGCCCTTAATACTTTGAGCTCTTGACTATTCATTTTTGTAACTAGAGAAATTTCTAACTTGTAAATCAAAAATAATCAAATTTAATTCGTCGATGCACTATAGCCTTTCTTGTAACAGGCAACATATTATTAGAGTTTTTAGTGTCTATTGTCTTATTTTTGGAATTGTTTTCACTAAGAACTTTTCATAATTACGTTCAGTTTCCAGTGATTGTTTCAAGTCATCAGAATTAATACATTTATTCAATAATTTTTAAGCCCCTCCCGAAACAAAATCCTGGCTACGGGCCTGTTCAAAGCAATTGTCAGTTCAACCATAAAATATCAAACTTATCTTAAGTGGAATGAAAAGATACAACAATCTCAGCCTCAATCATTTTTATGCGGGGTTTAAATTCAAATACTTTGGTAATTCGGAGAACGCACAAAATCAGATATCCACAAACTGGACAAGTTTTGTTTATCGAAATCCCACATAAATTGGAGAAATCGGACTGAAGATCCTCGAAGATCCTCAAAATTCATAACGGTATTGTGGAAATCAGTATATATCAAACAGTTTTTTGAGTTCTGAAAATTCGTTTTCGCAATATGCACAATTAATTAAAAGAAAATAAATTATATAATCATTTGACTAAACCATAATAAATAGTTTAAAAAGTGCTTTTTTATTTGAATCCGCGTTTCTTTATTTCATCTGGAGTGCTTGATACTTCCTGCATCTTCTTTACAATAAGTTTTATATGAAAATTATTATCATTAGAATAGCTTGTTGATAACTTTACGATTCCAAAACCTTTTGAATAAAGGTTTCAAAATTGAAATCATAAGCCCCATATTCGAAATTGCGTCTCAGAAAATAGGTAATCTCTTAATCAAAATGCAACCAAGTAAGTTAAACACCTTACTTTCGAATTTTCCGACCACTTGCATCTAAAACTTATCTATTCTCAAAATCGTGGAACTTTGAATATCCATGTGGAAAACGCAAATATTAGTAAAACAATAAAAACTTCGAAAATTTGCTTTAAAAAGTTGAATAACGACGCATATTAGCAAATAAACGGTCATCTGTGTAATATAACAATCATTCACAGTTGATTGATTTGTTTATTAAGGCTTTAACCAACTGGTCATTTGCCCACTTTACAGTTTACAGTTAGCATTCAAAGATAATTGTGAAAGAATGTGTAATGTATTATAACATCATCGTTATATGCGTACATTAATATCATATTAGCAGTTCAATGACATCACCAGAAGATATAATCTTGATATAAGTTTGCTTGCCTTGCTGATTGGGATATCACAAAGATAACACAGTAAGTAATAAATATCAACATGAGATATAAATTTGATAGCTTTCTGTTATGTTGTTCTGATCGGGATAGGTAATAAAAGCTATATTGGCCGTGGAAGAACCTAACAAATTTTGTTATGATTCTGATTGAAGCCTATCACAGGTTGTCATATTTTTGATATATACTAGAAGAATTTCTGTTATGTTTTCTGTTATTTTACCAACTAACGAGACCAAAGTTATAACACAACTTGTTACCATAACAAAGTAACTCAGTCTGTAATAATTTTGTTATTTCTTTCTGATCGGGAAGAGCACCCAAGTAAGCCTCATACAGGACGTATGAACGCGTGAGTGAGAGTGAACGAGTACATTAAGCAATGTTGCTTCAGAATCTTCATCGCGACGAAGCACGGTGAATATGAATCACCTGCATTCGTCCCACATCGTTCTTCGCTGTTATATTCAACTTGCTGTTGATATTCACCCACGAATGAAGCCGACTGCCAATCCGTGTTCATCCGAATGCCTTATCCATACTCTCTTGCCTTGCTGCGCATCGAGCGACCGAATGAACTGCACGAGGAAGCTAGGAAGTGAATGACGAATAAAATCTTCAGCAAATCATTCATCACCATAGCGATGATCGTTTACAACTTTTGGCTCGCGAAGAACTATATTTGTATTCTGATGCGTTGTAGTACTGTTCGGAACAAGCCAATGCGCTACTGGTTCTTCAGTACAAAACTATGGGTTAAATTAACAGCCGAATCAAGGCAATATTTGTTAAATATGGTACAATCTTAATAGAAGCCTTTTCTGTCAAGTATTCAAAGGAGATTGAACCCATGTTTGGTGATAAAATTCGGCATAAGCAAAACAAAATTCTTTTGGATGAGGTTTTGATTTTAATCTGCACATGGTGTTATATCACAATATATTTAACCTTTTGCGCATGTTTTGCTAGTATCACGACGAAATCGCGTAATCAGCACGGTTGTTTAAAAATAAATTAGCTGTAGAATGAACAGTGTGTTGTGGGTGTAATATGGACAATACAAATATTACTTCTTGTTCTCCCATCGGGAAAGACTTGGCATAAAAACGTGCTGTAATTATTTTACTCCATATTGTCGAGATCCTTAGATACCAACAAAAAATATAAAATGGTTGAATTTCGATTTTTTTAATGCATTCCTTTTTAGGGATTAACTATAATTATTACATTGCATGTGCACATCTCACGAATTCAACCATGACTGCTAACTTTGTTAACTAGAGCTATAAAAATAGATTGATGTTTAAGATGAGATTTTTTGTGACGTGGTTAACATTAACAGTAGGTACCACAGTATGATAAAAATACATCATTTAACGCAAATTTATTAATTAGGGGTCATACACTAATTACGTAAGGACATATGAGGGGAGTGGGTGTTTCAAAATATCCTACCAATTCTCACCTGGGGGGGGGGAAGGTTTGTCCTTTCTTAAGTAATATCATAAAACATGCATGAAAAATGAAATCGATAAGAAAAATATTATTCTCATAAGAAAAGAAACTATTTCTTATTTGTGCCATGAACATTTTATATATCAAACAGAATGAGCACATACTGTACATCATGGTCAAGGAAACGCAGACCTCAAATTGAAGTGTTTTGCAGCGACAGAATATGATTGTTAAATTAGTTATGGAATATTGTTTATTGTTGCCAACGTAAGGGGCGGATTAATTGTTGATGGTTTTGGAGCAGTTACAATAATTTCTTGACTCTTGGTGGTACATTGTTCTGATCGGGAACTGGAGTCACAATCTGCTTTACAAGTTAAAAAGTGTTGAGACCCTCCGTGTTGTTAGGCCAACATCCTTCTTTTCAAACTTTCGCTTCAAACCATCAAGGTATATGAAAATTTTTCTGTCGTGTGATTGTCAAAGAACTTGTTGGCCGTATAGTTCCAGAGTGTGAACTGTATTTTACTTCAAGAAAATTCGAAGATAGTCATGTCGGAACTATGCGTACGATAAGCGTTATATTTGGAACTCCGAATAAATTCACACCAGAAGAGGTTATAAATTCTTTTGAGTTCTACATCACAAGGAAATAGATTCAAAGGAAGTGGAATATAGCGAAGCAAATTATATGGAACAAATCGGAGTTTCTAAATATCTCCCAAAATTTATTCTGAAATTTCTACTGGGCGAGATTAGGATGCAAATGAAATTACTGCAGATGATTATACACACACTTAGAAAAAAATCGTATAAATTTACGTCTTCTGACCCTGACATATACGAGCATCAAAAATGACTTAGTTTTTTGCGTTTGGTTTTAATTTTACATGACATTGAATTTCGTAAATCATGTAAATTTAACTCCACATATGGCTTTTGTTCTGAATGACAGTAAGTGTAATTTTATGTCATTTCGCATGGAAAGTATATGTTTCATGTAAAATTAAATGGAACACGGTGATGTTTAGTCATTTCGTGAATTACGGTTTGTTAAATTGTGTCATGTTTGCAATTACGTCAATGATAAAATTTATAATTTTTTGGTGTGTAGTTAAATTTTGTCCTGAGTTCTCTTTTAAAATAAGTATCGTTTTCGCTATCGAATAATTTAATGAATTAACAATATGATTTTTAATTACACAAAGCATGATAAGATCTTATGTAGGGGGAGAGGGAGTTCACCAAAATCATACGAACTCTTATCTGGGGGGAGGGGGAGGTTGAATAGTTCTAAAAAGCCTTACGTAATTAGTGTACGGTGGCCTCGAGCACAATATTTTCTATGATGAAAGGGTTTTTCATTTCAAAGATTTATAATTACCTTAATGGATCGAAACAAGTATAAAAATATTTTAAAAAAATTAAAAACCAAATAGAATACGTTATAGCCAAATGTAGAATCTTACGCTTGGTCAAGTCTCCCCATGTTCCCCTACTCTATCGTCGGAGCAATTAAATTTACATACATTTTCGAAATATGTTAGAAGTACTAAGTTCCAATCAATCTTAAATTTCAGATTCACCCACTTAAAATAAACAACTTGATCAAATTTAGTAAGCCAATCTTCAAGATAATCAACACATTTGTAATCAAAATTACTCGATTAAAAAAAAAACATTTTGCGAACGCATTTTCACTCTAGACATTTTGCATTTATTTATGAAACTGTTATGAACACTTTTTCATTAAAAATATTTCTGTTTAATATTCCAGTAGCACTGATTATGGCAAGCAAAGCTTATTTCCGTTCAACTTCATAGTATGTCATGACTTGTAGAACACTTGAGCGATATTGGAAAATATTGATATTTTTAACGTCCATTTCTCAAATTATTTAGGCGCTTCTCAACAAAAGAAATTTTGAAGTTTTAGAAGAAAACTTTTGCCTTTAAAAATCTTGCCTAGAGGATTGATATGTCTTGACATATCGATTCCCTAGACTTTAGTTTGTTCCGTGAAAAAATTATGAACGCTTTTTATGTAGGATTTTGAATGAATATTGCAAAATTTAAAAAAAATTGTTTTGGCATTTTCAGGCCATTTTTTTCAAAAAGTCGTATATTCCTTATGGAAAAAACAGTTTTCACTTTCAGGCACTTTATTCGTAGATGACGAAGTTCTTATAACTTTCAAATGAAAATAGTTTAGTGGTTAGTGTCCTTAAACATCTCATGCGCTTTAAAATATTTTTTAATATGGCCAGAGATTACATTTATGTTAAATAATAATTACTAAATTTATCTAAAAACGGTTTTAAAGTGTCACAGCACTGTAGAATAAAAAAGGTCGATTTTCAATTTATTAGTCTAAAATGGCTTTAGAATGCTAAAAATCATATCCCAAAACATGGAAGACGAAAACAATACATAAATATTCAGATTTTCAATTCTACCGCAATGCCTCTTATGTATATCTCGTGTGTACTGAAAACTTTAACCGCGTTTTTCTCGAAGTCACTTTTTTGAGCTGGCCACAAATGGAACTCGAACAAATGATTTTTGAACGCTTTGAAATTTTCACAGTATATTCAAAATTGATTTCTCCAGCGGCTTAGGTAGGATTTTTTATTGCTTAGCTTTTTTTAATTAATTTTGTGTCGATTTTTATGACATGTTTGGCGTGCTCTACAGTGGTGTAGCCCCGTAATAGAATATATCCAAATTTGATTTCTTGATGTCATGTCAAGTGAGCTATACATATTCAGCATTTTTTCTGTAATGATTTGTTGTACAACTTTATTGAAAACATGCTAGATTTTGCTGCAATTAAAACCATATTAGCTGCTATCCCGGATAGAATTTTACAATAGCATTTACCCTACAAACAATAATAAAACAATAAATATTATAGTTATTACTGTTTCAACATTGTTCGATAACAAAATCTCACAGTAGATTTACAATAAAATTTCATGTAACAATAAATTTCACTGTTCAGCAAAAAACTGATACAGTGCATTCACATTAAGTTTTACTGTTTTCGAGAAAACAATGCATGGAGAAAAATTGGTTTTTTTAATGTTAAGATACATAACCACCCCCCTTTTTCACTGTAAAAGTCTATTTTGCATTGAAATTTACTGTAAAACGTTAAAATTTATTGTTTTTGTATTGTAGCATAACACTAAAACTTACTGTAAATTATCGTAAAATTACTGTACTGTCACAGTAAAAATCATGGTTTTGTTACTGTACATTTCTATTCGGGATTTAAGCTAAAGAATAGTCATTCATGGTACAAAAACTTATGTTTACAAGCAACAATTGAAGTTTTATAGCACGCTACAAGTGCAATTTAAATGTTATGAGTGGCTATAAAAGTACGATAAAACCTCAATTGATACTAGGGTATAAGACTAACCGGTTCAGTTTTGGCAAAAAGTTTAATATTTGCTAAGTTTGGTTGAAATCGGAATGCATTGATTTGTCAAAAATTTGTGGCTTGATTACACTTCTATGGCCATAGAAATTATATTATATAAAAGTAGTCTTAAGGTTGCTATTTGTGCCAAAGGGTCCTAAGAAAATCATTAAACGTAGATTTAAGGAAACTATCACCCAGTGTTGATTTCATCATTAGAAAAAAGTTATTTGAAGTACCAATAGTCTAGTATGTAGATTCATAATTGCGTTGATTCGGTTTTCGTCCGCGAGACATCCGCAGATTTACAAATGTAATTGATTTGTTTTGCTTTGCTTACGCAGCTTCCCATATCAAATCTGATAAAAAACATCAGCAAGTAATCATTATGTACTACCAGGGCTGGAAACGTGACTTTTTTTATGAACGTCATAAGCTTACAAACTTTCACGCTGCTGCCCGAGCAGGAAAGTCATAGACGAATTTCATGGTTGGTGTACGTATGAATGTCGTTCAATGAATGTAATCTCTTTGGTGTGTGTGAATGCCGCCACACAGCAGTTTTGTTTCCCACCACCAAGGCTGGAAGAAGTCATTTCGAATTTCATTTTAATGCGAAAGTTCGGGAAAAAACCAATACGACAGCACCGATGCTAGTTTGACTTCGGCTGCTGTGCATGTAAACGGACGAGAGAAAAGCAAAAACGTTCGTGCTGCTGATCGTGCCTGTTACATGTTCGTGAAGGTTCGGTTATTCGGCTTGCTGCCGTAGTTGGGTTTCGTTCGCTAGCTGTTGCGAATGTATGTGAATGGCCCGTGTGTTTTACTTGCATCATCCGTTGCGTTGGAACTGTTGCAAATAAATTTCATAGCAGCGGCTCAAAATGAATGTAGTGAACGACATTCATGGCTCATATTTGCAAGATTGGAATGTGCGGCAGTTCGTTTTTCGCTTGCTATAGGAAAGGACTGCAAGCAAAATGTTAGCGGTCACATAGTATCGTTGAAAGGAAAGTTGTTGGCCATTGAAAATCTATAGTTTTGTATATTTACAATTCGCTGATGCGTCAAAATGGAAATATTTTCAACTTTTTAGTAATGAGTTTATATTGAAGGAGAAGTTGTTGGCCGTTGAAAATCAGTAGTTTTGTACATTTACAATGCGCAGGGGGTCTGCCGATGCGTGAAAATGGAAATGTTTTCAGCTTTTTGGTAATGAGTTTTATATTGAAGGGGAATTCGTTAGCCGTTGAAAATCAATAGTTTTGACATTTAAAATGCGCAGGGGGGTCCGCCGATGCGTGAAAATGGAAATGTTTTCAGCTTTTTAGTAATGAGTTTTATATTGAAGGGGAATTCGTTGGCCGTTGAAAATCAATAGTTTTGAACATTTACAATGCGCCGATGCGTCAAAATGTAAATGTTTTCAAGTTTTCAGTAATGAGTTTTACATTGAAGGGAAAATTGTTGACCGTTGAAAATCAATAGTTTTGACATTTAAAATGCGCAGGGGGGTCCGCCGATGCGTGAAAATGGAAATGTTTTAAACTTTTTAGTAATAAGTTTTATATTGAAGGGGAATTCGTTGGCCGTTCAAAATCAATAGTTTTGAACATGTACAATGCGCAGGGGGGTCCGCCGATGCGTCAAAATGGAAATGTTTTCAGCTTTTTGGTAATGAGTTTTATATTGAAGGAGAAATTATTGGCCGTTGAAAATCAATAGTTTTGTACATTTCCAATGCGCATGGGAGTTCGCCGATGCGTCAACATGGAGAAGTTTTAAACTTTTTAGTAATGAGTTTTATATTGAAAGGGAAATTGTTGGCCATTCAAAATCAATAGTTAGGAAATAATAGTTAAATTATGCGTAAATAACCACAAAACTACTTTTTAGTTGAACAACAGTCTAACTAGTGGAGGTCTAACTAAAACACGGTCCAGTCAAAGAGTTACGAACCAGAGAATAAACCCCAATAAAAAAATTATACACAAACTTTAACCCAGTCCAACGATTCCACATATTGTTTGGATGATACCCTGAACAGGTCGTTAAGCTCTTGGATCATTAGATGTTTATTAGGGAAGACTGTACAGATTTTTTTATTAGGATGCACATTTCCAACAAAGCTATCTGACAGCTCTGGAAAATTTTAATATGGAATCAAGATGTAAATGTTAGAAAGGTGTGAACATTGTCGCGTCTGGGTCAGGGTTACCATATTCACAGATTTTTCTGTAATGTCACAGATTTTTTTTCACAATTTTTGATCACAGACTCTTTTTCACAGATGACAGATTTTTGGCATTTTGTCATCACAGATGGTAAAAAAATTTTTTCGCCGAAACACAGATGTCAATGTGGCATCCCTGGTCTGGGTGTGTTTCTTGATAGCCAAATTGTTCGATGTTAGGTCAACACTAAGACAAGACGTGACAATCGGCTTCTTATTTTTCCTTCCTATTTTTCTTCTTTTCGCGCAGTTTCTTCCTGCCATCTTCCGAACAGTGTTGCTATTTTTATTAATGAAAATGAACGCATGTTAATTTATTTTATGCCGGCAATATTTTGTATCTTGAATCCACTATATTGATGAATGGCACCGTTTTTCTATATCATGGGTGTTTAGTAAGGTTTGATGAAGCCATTTTCTGAAAAATTTTAGATTATATTGTGGTTTCTGTCTTATTTTTGTTAAAGATAATCAACCACGTATACGGTAAATGCATGATAAATACTTGTTTCACTTTGCCGTACAATTTCTTTTCAATTTAGTCATTTTTTCGTCTTTAACGATAATAATTTTATTTGTCAAAAGTAATGACAATCTTTTCTATAAATATTGCAACACTGCCAAACATCATTTCTACATTCCAAACTAAAAAATAGTTAAACACGAAAACAAGAATAAAATACCACTGAACAGAGAAAAAACAAAAAAAGTAACCAAAGATGAAAAGTTATCGAAACTGTATCACTTAATTTGTATACTATACAGAAATGTAACAAAAATGAAACAATAAATATTTAACGTTAAAAAAAAACATCATTTCGCTATCTCTGCAGTAACATTGCGTACGGTAAAAAAGTCAGAATCAACCAATCAGGAGCTGGACCATTCTGACGTAAAATTGGGACAAAACGCCCCCCTATTGTCATGTCACGTGTTATTGAATCGTGTGAACGCTGTGACATCGAGATATTACAAATTTACATATATACAGTTTTAAATTTTAGCGAACTCTGTGATCACGAAGGACTATCCTCCAATGATCATTCTCTTGCATAGACCGTTTACAATATTAAATTATAGTCTCGTCAAACAGCAAGTGGCATAAACCCCAATATTATAACGGATAAGATTTTTACATATGTGACGCCAGTGTTTTGATTTTACATCCGACAGGATTGGGATGGCGTAAATACTACATCGTTCTAAAAAACAAATCATTAATTGGAACAAATTGATTTGAATATAACAATTTAGCATTTTTCCCTCGGCATGATACTGTACCTTGATGTGGTCCGGGGGCTTTTCCACCAAAGCAGTATTACAGTGATTATATCACAGAAACTTGGGATACGAATATTTTCTTTTTAGTTAAGCTACATTGTGATCAATTTTAGTACTTAACTTGGCGACCTTTATTATCCACTGCCATGGTCAAATAATATACAATGTGGGTTTAGGGCCCAATTCTCTCTGCAAGCAAATTTCTTATTCTCTCATATACACTATCAATCTCTCATTCGAAATGTACAAACGTGGCCTACACGATAACACAAACCTGGTCACAAATACGAACGCCCGCGTTCTCGCCAATATTCAAACATCCCGATTGATTAGGTGAACGTTGGAACCTAAGAACCTAAGCTCGCGTAATCATGAATCGGTCACGTCCGGAAGTCTCCGCCCTTGATCCTAGCAGCCCAAATTCATGCCGTTAGTTGGACCAATAGAAATAAAAACTAGATAAGACGTCCACGCGCGGTCATTGAAGAATACGCGAACATGCGAATGGCCACACGCTTACAAAAATAATGTGTCCACGCGAAGTTACATACTAGCACACGCGACAAAAACGTCCACATACAAACGCTCGAGTCCTTCGCGATCATCCACGCGCGACCACACTCACGATCTCGTAAAAAGTATAACACCCCGGTGACTAAGTGAATGGTTTAGCACTTTTAAATTAACAATCCCGGTCTCGAGAGTGAACCTCCAAATGCCCGTTTTCGCGCGATCATGCATCGGTTTCGTCCGGAATCCCCTATTCTAGGCCCTAGTAGCATAAGTCCAATGCCGTCAGGTCGACCAATCAAAAATATAATGCTCATATTCACTAAACTACATAAAAATCGAATGTATACACACAAAGTCACATACACGCGACAAACAAATATAAAAATGCTTGAGCCCTTCGCGACCATCCACGCAACCTATACTCGCGCTCTTCCAGACATTATAACATCTCGGTGATAATATGAACGTCTCAGCACTTGTAATCACTCAAATGCAGTCTTAAGCGTGAACCTACAGTCCCCCGCTCTCGCGCATTTATGAGTCGTTCACGTCCTGAAGTCTCTATCCTCGATTCCAGAAGTCTAGGTCCATGCCTTAATTGAATCAATTAGCTCTACAGCTCCAGTAAGACAACTCTCGAAAAAAATCGGCGCATTATTAATACTCAATAACAATACTAACTCTTCTTTTTATTTTATTTTTATTTATTTTCGGTCTCATGCGTTATATTCTTGTGATGACCTTTTCGAGCTCATACATCCAAGAAGAGCAACATTGCTGCCAACAATGATTCTTCTCTGCCATCAGACGTCGCCAGGTTTTAGAACAATGGAGATGTATTCTCATACTCGATGGAATCAGATAAGTAGGAACGATCAACAAACTGCAAGTAGTACACGTTTCTTATTTTAACAAATACAATAATATTCGTATTAAAATATTATTTACAGGCTCCACATATACCTCAACACAAACAAATACACAAATGCTTGACAGGTGACTGGGCCAAGTGCATTCACTCGTAGGATCTATCATTTCGATGATCGCCTCGATTCCACGAAACCAGTGCACAAGTAAACTGACATAAGCTAGTCTCATCTGGTGAATGCATGTAACCTGGAAACCCCAGACACGACAGGACGAGACGGACAGATTGGACTCGACGAGGCCTAGTTCAGAGTTTTTGGGCATTCTGCATTGCACGGTTAGTGACCTAAAAAAGAAACATTCGGCATGTTATTTTTCCTTTTATTACTATATCTTAAGTTAGGTTCATACTCATACTCACTAACACAATCAAGTGCATATTCTCTCATATACACTCACATCCAAAACGCACAAACGCCCCTAACTTTCGCGATAACACAAACCTGGTCAAAACGCGAACTTACATTACAATTTCAATCATCCACACACACCTACGCTCGCAATTTCGCCAACATTAAAACACCCCCTTACTTAAGTGAACTTTTCAGCACCTATAACTTTACAACCGCGGTCGCAAGCATTAACCCACCACTCGCGCGATCATAGACCGGCTACGTTCGGAATTCTCTACTCTCGACTCATGCCTTCAGTTGGACCAATCAAGAATGATGCTCATATTCGCCAGACAACACGTTCCTCTACCATACACTAAAAATTAATTATCATATTCACGGTCCGCGCGCGATCGTTCAAGAATACACGTGAATATGCGTTTACTAGTTGTGTGGTGGTGTGGTCGCCGGGGGCTCGAGCGTTTGAGTGCTGGCGTGTCTCTGACTTTGCGTGCGTGGATTCGATTTTAGATTCGTGTGGCCACACGAATCTAGGATCGAATCTGTGCGCGCGGGGTTGGAGACGCGCTAGCATTCAGGTGCTCGAGCCTTTGGCGATCGCACTGTTGCACAATTGGTAAACGCCCCCGCTAACCCAGACAGATATGCACTCCTGGACTCGAACGCTAAAAACCACACCTTCCACGCATACACCACCCAGGACTGAACATTAGATTCATACATACAAAGCAACAAGTAATAATTACAGGTATTTGTCTGGCAACCGGGGGAAGTACATTTCAAACGCAGAACTTATCATTTCAATGATGGCCTTGGATCTGCGTTGCCTGTGTTCAAGGCACCATAGCTTTGTCCGTCAGGTCAAGGATGTATGAAACCCGCTAGCCACCACCCTCGGCCCTAGCTGCCCATAAAGGGATAAAAAAAAAAAAAAAAAAAAGAATATAACAATTTAGCATTTTCAAGTTTTCTAAGTTTTTCAGAGTTTGCCACCAATAATCTTATTATACACATGCCTACACCTTATGATGATTACCTTGAAACGACTTTGTGTTTGTCAAATTGGTCACTCTTCGCATTTTTCTTTTGATACGCAATTCTCACTTCGACATAGATCTTTCATGAGGGCCTAAATCAGTGATGCCGCAAGTCCAGATTTATGTAGAAAGGTACAGATTTCTGAAGCATTTTTGGCACAGATTCTGTACGGTACCCGAATAAACATCTAATGATCCAAGAGCCTAACGACCTGTTCAGGGTATCATTCATACATTATGTGGAATCGTTGGACTATGTGGGTTAAAGTTTGTGTATATTTTTTTTTATTAGGGTACACATTACAGATTTTTGTAAAAAAGTACAGATTGGTACAGATTTTTTACATGACAGCAAGGTAAAATAATTTAACCCTGCGATGCATCCCAGTAAACAGTTGAGTTAGGCAGCAGTGATGGCAAGAATCTGAAGTGGAGCTGGTACTGATTGAGCTTGAACTGAAGCTGACATTATAATGCAATATGCGAGAAACATGCTTCTAGCAAATCAAAGGGATCATGTCTAATAAAAGCTGAGCGAATCTTCTCGGAGTGCATACGTTTACTCTGACGTACTCCATTTTAATTCCTGCAAGCCGGTTTCTCGCATCTTATTGATATTTCCAACCCCATCTCAGCTTCTCGCCGCTACTCTGTTGGCCACCATTGGTTGGTAAACAAAGTGGCAGTGAAAATTTGAGCTGGAGCTGATATTGACATTACCCAGTCAAACTCATCCAGAATTCTAACTGATTTCCCACACTACTTTTACAGTGAACGGCAAGTTACGGCGCCGCCTTTTAGTTTACTGGGTTCTTGCGGAATTCCAGCTCAAATAAAACAACCGAGTCAGAATGTCTGGTTTGATTTCCCTGAATGGAAAATATGTAGAAGAAAAAAGATTTTTTTTAACAACCTCGTTATTGTTTGGGGACATAATCCGGTCCTTCTTTCGATAGAAGAGTGCAGATAGAAAGGATCCCGGTACAGTTTTAATTGTGGCAATACTGGCCTAAATCGCCAATGTAAGCAAACCTAGTTTTCGCTACTATGATATTATGCGACTAAAATACTGCAAGGTAGCGGTAAAAATCATCGAAAACATTTCCATTTGAGATTTCCACTATCGAAATATGCCAAAATGTAATGGTGGATTATGAAAAAAGAATCTTTTTGTTCGTTTAATTGTTTCTTATGTATTGGCACAAAATTATTAATGAAACGATTTATTTTCCTGATGAAAGGAGAAAAATAATGAAAATTTTGTCTTGCAATACCATCATTCTGTAACTTGATTATGCTACTACCGCATAAAAAAGTTACCATTATGTCACATTGGCGGTTGCCCGTGTGTATTGTAAATGTCCAAAACTATTGATTTTTAACGGCCAACAACTTCTATTCATTTTCAATGGCCAACAATTTCCCCTTCACTATAAAACTCATTACTAAAAAGTTGAAAACATCTCCATGTTGACGCATCGGCGGACCCCCCTGCGCATTATAAATGTCAAAACTATTGATTTTCAACGGTCAACAATTTCCCCTTCAATATAAAACTCATTACTGAAAACTTGAAAACATTTTCATTTTGACGCATCGGCGGACCCCCCTGCGCATTGGAAATGTACAAAACTATTGATTTTCAACGGCCAACAATTTCTCCTTCAATATAAAACTCATTACCAAAAAGCTGACAACATTTCCATTTTAACCCCCCCCCCTGCGCATTGTAAATGTACAAAACTATTGATTTTCAGCAGCCAACGAATTCCCCTTCAATATGAAACTCATTACTAAAAAGTTTAAAACATTTCCATTTTCACGCATCGGCGGACACCCCTGCGCATTGTAAATGTCAAAACTATTGATTTTCAACGGCCAACAATTTCTCCTTCAATATAAAACTCATTACCAAAAAGCTGAAAACATTTCCATTTTGACGCATCGGCGGACTCCCCTACGCATTGTAAATGTTCAAAACTATTGATTTTGAACGGCCAACGAATTCCCCTTCAATATAAAACTCATTACTAAAAAGTTTAAAGCATTTCCATTTTCACGCATCGGTGGACCCCCCTGCGCATTTTAAATGTCAAAACTATTGATTTTCAACGGTCAAAAATTTTCCCTTCAATGTAAAACTCATTACTGAAAACTTGAAAACATTTACATTTTGACGCATCGGCGGACCCCCCTGCGCATTGTAAATGTTCAAAACTATTGATTTTGAACGGCCAACGAATTCCATTTCAATATAAAACTCATTACTAAAAAGCTGAAAACATTTCCATTTTCACGCATCGGCGGACCCCCCTGCGCATTTTAAATGTCAAAACTATTGATTTTCAACGGCCAACGAATTCCCCTTCAATATAAAACTCATTACCAAAAAGCTGAAAACATTTCCATTTTCACGCATCGGCAGACCCCCTGCGCATTGTAAATGTACAAAACTACTGATTTTCAACGGCCAACAACTTCTCCTTCAATATAAACTCATTACTAAAAAGTTGAAAATATTTCCATTTTGACGCATCAGCGAATTGTAAATATACAAAACTATAGATTTTCAATGGCCAACAACTTTCCTTTCAACGATACTATGTGACCGCTAACATTTTGCTTGCAGTCCTTTCCTATAGCAAGCGAAAAACGAACTGCCGCACATTCCAATCTTGCAAATATGAGCCATGAATGTCGTTCACTACATTCATTTTGAGCCGCTGCTATGAAATTTATTTGCAACAGTTCCAACGCAACGGATGATGCAAGTAAAACACACGGGCCATTCACATACATTCGCAACAGCTAGCGAACGAAACCCAACTACGGCAGCAAGCCGAATAACCGAACCTTCACGAACATGTAACAGGCACGATCAGCAGCACGAACGTTTTTGCTTTTCTCTCGTCCGTTTACATGCACAGCAGTCGAAGTCAAACTAGCAGCGGTGCTGTCGTATTGGTTTTTTCCCGAACTTTCGCTTAAAAATGTCATTTGAAATGACTTCTTCCAGCCTTGTGTACTACTAATTGTTGTTTATAGCAAAAGTCATCCTATTCCGAACATAGCAAGCATTTTTGCACCACTTCAGTCATGAAGCTCTGACCCTTCCATCAATGAACAAGAAATTTGTTTTTCTTGGTCGCAATGCAGGAGGAATGAAGAACGAAGAATCCTTAGCGAAGAATGGATAGTGGCAATTATCACCTAAGCCATTCGTGTGCCGATCCGAATGATGCGTGAAGATGAACATTGCATGAATGGCTAAATTCAACAAACAACGATGCAAACAAGCAGCGAACAGCAGACATCAGATTCGGATTTCTTGTTTGTATTATTCATTTTCGCTGTTTCTGTGCTTCCGTGTGACGAACGGTTCAACGTTATTCGAGGCATGGGTGAATAACACGACGAATATCGCATCGATGATGAACGAATGAACTAGTTCGGCGAAGAATATTTGCAACATTGCATTAAGTACAGCCATCTCCCCAGAAGTGATACCGAGAGGTAGTTCCTGGGGCGAACGATGGCGGAGCCCAATGGAGTTTAGTCGGTATTAATGGCAGCGTCACCATTCGAGCCCGACTCGCCCCCAGTACACCCCGTGTGGTATCTTGGACACCTATTAATAGCACGTGTACTGGGTTAGTACGTAAACGTCTTCTCCATTGTTAAAAAAACACTTTGAAAAAAGGATGAGAATAGATTTGCCGATTCAATCGGGGACTCGGCTGTACTTGCGTTGTAACTAACACGTTGTGGGATTCCGGACGACTGCTTACGGCTTCTTACAAATAACCAAAATGAATTGGGGTCCTGCCTCAGGTGCTCCCCCCGTGCGATGAATATAGCATCGAAAGCAATGCGTAAGCAAAGAGTTATATTCGCTCTCAATGGCATGCAGCTCAGCTTTATGCCGATCATCCCTCCAGCGAAAGTATCGTTTCCTAACCTTGCGAAGACGGTTCCGTAGATTCCATAGCTCGTTATTCCACCAAGGCTGCTTTTTACCACGCGGACGACGAGGTCGTTTCACAGGAACAACATCACGAAATATAGCATACATTTTGCCATTCACATTTGTCACAGCTTCATTAATACTGCAACCGACAAGAAATTCTTCCCATATATTTCATGTTTAGTTTTAATAGAATTTAAGTTGAGTTTGTAAGTTAGGATTTAATTATAAGTTAAGAATTTAATTGGGGGTTTTGTCCGGCCCAGCCCCACTGTGCACTGACGACTTAAAGTAACAACGCGAATGATCAGGCATTGTAATTCTCTCTCACTCACGCGAGAAGAAGCTTATCCGATGTCCAAGTTTTCCGAGATAAGATGAGTCGCAAAATTCTCCGTCTCCACAAATAGCATGAGAATGATTTTCCGGATAAAATTTATTTGACTTTTTCCTTCTCACCGGAGAAGGTGATAAAATTTTAATTTCGTGGAAATCAATTGAAACTTCAAAAAATACACTTAATTACAAAGAAAAGCGGCAAAGAAGTATGATAGACTTGTTTTTTCGTGTTTTGGAATAACGGCAGCAAAGCAGCGAACGCAAAGAGGATACCATGATAAACTCATTCACTCATTCTCCGGTTGTTTTATTTATCCGGAGAAATAACACGTTGTATTTATCCGGAGAAGTTGTGTGAGTGCCAATAACTTTTCGTGTGAAATGTGAGTTTTTATTGTCACAGTAGCAAACTATCGGGGCGCATTTACTCATATGAGCGATAAATGCAATGCCTGCGAATGATACATTGAACTAGACAAAATATAGGACTTGACGTTATACACTTCGAGACAAACAGGCGCTAAATTTAGTCCGGCCGGTAGAGGACCGGTATATACTTGGCAGACAGTTGCCACTTTGTCCGATTTTGACAATTTTGTTTCGCTGGACGGATCGAATTCCACTAAGCTATAAGCTGCAGTCCTATCTGACCGTTAGTTATAATACGGTGATCGTTTTTTGTCGTGTTTTATATCAATTACAGGTTAATTTCAAACTTTTTTTCATTTTTTTTCAGTCATCAATATTTTTATCGCAAAAAATATCCAACGAGATGAAATCTGGTCGCGTTTTATTAGTGACCCATAAACACCATTATAATAAACTGGCCATTCTACTGTCCGTATTGCATCAAGATCGCAAGTCTGCAAGCTATAAGGTGCTTGTATTGGACCACCAAAAACCAGTTGGCTTAAAGGTGGACGACATAGAACGTGGCGAAATGTGGCATCGAATGGTGGCCCTATCTGCCCAAAATAGTCAGTTTGTTCCGGAAGGTGTCGGTGGTCATAGCGTGTTGCAGATCACCGTGTCTGACTTGATCGACGTTACTAAGCACATGATTAAGTGTGATGCTAATAAAATTATACAAAACTGGGATAACCGACAAATACCTAGATTTAAAGATCAGCGGCCGTCACAATCTGTAATGGACGCGGTAGTAGCGCTAAGAGAACTCAACTCTGCCGTACTGAATGGAAATATTAAATTGGAAAGTTTGAAAATTCAGTTTACGTTGAAACAACTTAAGCAAAATGAAGAATTGAAAAAAGCTAGAGAGCATTTACAGTGCTATATTCCATACACAGACATAGCAAATTTTGTATCAAACTTTGCTATTGTATTTGACCGCAAGCAGATGGAAAAAAAGTTGGAAGATCTAAAGTACCAGGTGTCGTATAAGAGTATGTCCTTGTATCCAGACTATTGCAATAAACTGAAAGTACTTCAAGAGTTAAGATATATAGATGAGATGCAGCAGGGTAAGTTAAAGAGATTTTTCATCTAAGTGAACTCACAATAACTAATGTATTGTATTTTAGTGGCTATGAAGGGTCGTGTAGCTTGTGAAATGGGTCAAAATGAGTTGATGATCACAGAATTGGTGCTTAGAAATATTCTTACTGACATGCAACCTGCGGAGATCGCTGCATTGCTCTCCAGTTTGGTATTTCAGGCTAAGACGGAAGTAGACCCCAAAATGTCCGATTCGATAAAAAAGGTTAACTTATGTTTGTCAAGAAAAAATAGTTGAGTGCTTATAAAGTCTGTTTTCAGGCTAAAGTGTTGTTTGAAGAAGTTGAAAATGACATACGCTATGTAGAGCAGATGTATGGAATTAACGATATGCAGGAGAGTGATAAACTAAATTTCGGCTTGTTAGAAGTTGTTTACGAATGGGCTCGAAACAAACCATTCGCGGAAATAATGGAATTAACTGACATTAAAGAGGGCATCATAGTACGTTGCATCCAACAATTGAATGAAACATTATGCAATGTAAAGGATGCCGCAAGAATCATTGGAGATCCAGTGTTGCACAGCAAAATGGAAGAAGCTTCAAATGCCATTAAACGGGATATTGTGTTTGCTGCCAGTTTGTATACGTCCAATACTCCAATAGATGTCATAGTAGACGCTGAATAAAAGCACTATTTTCACTATATTTTATTTTATTTGTTAACTTCATCTTTGACGCAAAACGCCATGCAGACTGTTTAAACTAATTACATATGTGCGTTTCATCACAACAGTCACAACATATCACATTTACATAACTTTACATATACATTAACACTTATTCAGCAGGTTCCCATACACTAAATTTCTCGTGAAATTCCTGGAAGCTAGTCCCTCTCGACCAGGTTGACGGCGACAACGCAGTATTTCTCAGTTTCAAATCTACTCCGACCTTGAACGAAATGAAAGGCATCGAAGCTACTCCTTTCCAGTCTGGCACAAGTTTTTTCACAACGGCAGAAAGAATTCCGAGCGATTTTGTTACCATATTCGCGATGTTCCTTGTTGCGTTTAAAGTGGGTAAAGGGTAATTATAAGTGCAATAATGAGGTATTAGACGTGAGTGTGTAGCACGCACGTGAACGCGCCCCACCCGCGATGGGTTGGCGGGATAACGGCAGAACTGAAGCTGCCAGAAAAGAAAACAGCATGTTCAGAAAGTTTGTGAGCCAGCGAAGGGCGGATGTGCTCAAGATTCGAAGGGAAAGGAGCGATCAGTGTGTTGCTGCGGTGGTGCGC
Organism: Topomyia yanbarensis; assembly: GCF_030247195.1. Classification (NCBI taxonomy): domain Eukaryota; kingdom Metazoa; phylum Arthropoda; class Insecta; order Diptera; family Culicidae; genus Topomyia; species Topomyia yanbarensis. The sequence continues at coordinate 81,773,848 of NC_080670.1, forward strand.
CAGGCATGAATTATTAGCTTCGCGCTGGAAAGAGAGGAGTTTGCCAGTAGAACATGCTACGATCGGAGTCGGACGGGTGCAACCGCGCGGCTGCAGTTATAGTAAAGCGAAGGAATATTAGGAATTTATGTAAAAATTGTGAAGGCCTAATTCAGTAGTAATTCTTCAAAAGGGATAATGAGATTTTTGTAAACAAACTTATTTCGCTCATTATTCCGCTACCGAGTTCAATTTCATGAAAAATACACATGCATCAACATCTTTATCCTTGGTAGAATCAATTTCAAATGTTTTCTGTGTTGAAATGATAACAAATTAGGAGAAATCAGCAAAACAAAAGTTTGTTTACAAATCTTATTAGCCCTATTCAAATGTTGATATGGAATTGATTGATAGCAGGTCGTGTGAGAAGAGGTTCATTATCAAGGGCTCGGTTTAATGCACTGTGTCGAGTTATTAATCGTATTCCGCGTCTGTGTGTTGTGCTGAGTAAGCATAATCGGAGGAGCGAGTCGAATTAGGCTGTACCATCGTGCTCGACGGCTCCCGATTTTCAACCTGCCAAGAAGGAAGACGGGCCAATGTTGAAAGGCTGCAGCCACTTCCATCGATTCGGAGTGCCGGAACCCAGAAAAGGAGCGGTAAGTCTGCACATTTCTCAACTTACCTCAGGCACTCTGTTCGCTTTTGTTAGTGGGTCCAGCGAGCCTTTTTCTCTCTCTAGATAACAAATGGCGCCCGGCTAAACGTACCCAAAAGCGCATGTTAAGCCCAGTTGGCAATGATTTTATAGTTTAGATATAGTTTGAGTTTTGTGAATTTAGTTCATATTTGGCTCTGAAAATTTATTTTCTTTTATTATGGAGATTAATCCTACGCATTTAAGCGAGGAAGAATTAAATTATTAACTGCCATTGCGCAAGATAAAGGGTCCGGTACAATCCACCCGGCGAGACAAATGTTCTCGATTGCAGCAATCCATAGAGCAAGGCATGATAACGGGTTGCTTTCATACCGACTCCTCTCATGTGAGGGAAGACTCCCGAAATATTGTAGCTTGTCAATCCCGAAAAAAACTTCTTCTCACACCGATCGACACTGCGATAAAGAAGCATGATATCGGATTTTCAGAAAATGTTAAATCGCGATTGCGTCATTATAGGAACCGTTTAGTACGCGTTCGCCCGCCTCCGGTTGAGTTACGACAAGAATATGAAAGCTTGAAAGCGCTGATTGCGGCTCTTTTAGAGGAAGTTTTTTTTATTTCGGTTATAGAGGTTTTAACCTTTGTATTTAAATTTGTTTGTATTTAAAATTTGTGTTCATCTGACACTAAGTCTTAATGAACTAAACTAAAAATAATTAACCTAATGTAACAGCAAACGATGACGAAATTGTGATGAATTATAATTGCGGTCAAAGTGCTCGGCAAGCTCGTTGAAGCGACGAACCATCGCTAAAATCGGACTATTAGCAGCGTAGTTGGTGTTTCGCATTTCGATGTGTAGTAATGTCCGAGGGCGAAGAACACGGGTTGGGGCGTAGAGGTTGATTTGTCCAAGGAGATCGGGAACATCATACTCAGCCAACAGAAGCTTTGATATGAAAATGGTCTGCGAAGTATGTCTACGTTCTTGCAAACTCTCAGCGAAGTGATTCCCCGGTAGTTCACGATGTTACTTTTGTCATTTTTCTTGTGAACCGGAAACATAACTGAAAACTTCCAATCATCGGGAAATTTTTGCTGCTGAAGCGACACATTGAAAAGGTGCGTCAGCGGGATCGCTAAGATATCAGAACATTTTTTCAGAACAGCAGACGGCATAGCACTTTGTCCTGGAGCATAAGACGATTTTGTTTTCCGTATTGCAGAGAGAACCGATTGTAGTGAAATAGTGAACACATCCATATCCACTGCACCAATGGGAACATCACGGGTCGCGTTTTCGAGCTCGATGGCAGATGGCACATCAGTCGTGAAGACACTTGAAAAGTAGCTGGCAAATAGGGAGCATTTTTCCGCCGTTGTAGTCGCTACTTTGCCATTGTAGACCATCCTAGACGGAAGACCCGTTTCCTTTCTCTTCGTTTTAACAAAAGCCCAGAATCCCTTCGGATTTCATCGTAAGTTTTGTTGGATGCGGTTCACATATCCTTTGTACAGCAATTTATAGTAACAGCGGTACTCATTGCTGGCGAGTGCGAAAAAGCGCTTGAGAATAGGGCATCGACGATTTGTGTACGCACGTAGGGCTTTGGCACGGGTGCGTTTCAGATTCCGAAGCATGGCGTTAGACCATGGAGGCTTCTTGGGAGGTTGATATTCTGGCACGTAGTTTTCAACACAGTCAATGAGTTATCGGTTATAGAGATCGACTGCAGCATTTACATCAACTTGATCAAGTAATACACTCCACTCAATCAGCGATAGGGGGCGACGTAGTGCTGCTAAATCAGTTTTACGAAAATTACGACGATTCACAGCTAAAGCTTCTTCATATTGTGGTGAACTAATGATGGAAATGGATATTTCAAATGCGGGATGATAGTTATCCAAAGGAACGATAACACTGGAAGCTTCACTCACAGAACATCCAGGCAAAGCATTCTCACTGACGAACACAAGGTCAAGAAAACGGGATTGATGGTTGGAAATCGTGCTTACTTGATTTAGTCCGTGAAAAGCCATCCCGTCCAGAAGTAAGCGGCTGGCAGGATTTGTTGTCGAGGATAAAGGGTTAGGGTAAGCGTATCCACGTCCAGAAGAAACCCACATCAGTCCTGGTTGGTTGAAATCACCAAGAACTATTATCACATCGTTTGCATCTGCCTGAGAAGAAGCGTGTTCTATAGAGTCGAGATGGAGCTGCGTAATAGTGCAGTCAAGTCGCTTTTCAGGAGAAATGTAAACAGCTCCAATAAAGTAGCTCTTCGTCTGCGTAGTAATCTTCGTCCAAACAACTTCAATGCTTGATGAACTATCCACACCAAATTCACAGGAGGCTAGTGCGGAAGAAACAGCGATCAAAACTCCCCCGCCGCGACCATGAACACTGTTATGTGCGCTTCGATCCGCGCGATAAACCGCATAAGAAGCCCCGAAGAGCTGCATCGATGTAATACGATCATCAAGCCAAGTTTCCGTCAGAACATAAATATCGTAGTCGCCGTCAAGAGCAGCCAAGTACAAGTCCTCGATTTTCGTCCTTAGCCCTCTGACGTTTTGGTAGTATAGCCGTAAATCGCCAGCGCCACGTGGCAATCGTGCCGACATGCCGAACGGGCGTGATGTACCCGATGGCATGCTAGAAACCAAAAGGTTTTCAGGGAGCGGATCATTTAAAGCAAAATACTCGCCTGAGAAGGGAGTTCGGAAGACCCCCTCACGACCTCCGAACGCAGGGCCGGGACGACTGAGCTGGTTGCTGGCTGGTAGCACGACTGCGTCGGAGCGCTCGGGGGCTTCCGTAGTACGGTATAACAGGCGTCCCGGTGATGGCAGCGCAGCGTGAATTTGTTTGTGCAGTCTCGGCGATGGCGGTGAAATTATTCGTCGTTCAATCAACGGCGAATTGTTGGAACGAGTTGTACCCGATGGCATGCTAGAAACCAAAAGGTTTTCAGGGAGCGGATCGTCATTTAAAGCAAAATACTCGCCTGAGAAGGGAGTTCGGAAGACCCCCTCACGACCTCCGAACGCAGGGCCGGGACGACTGAGCTGGTCGCTGGCTGGTAGCACGACTGCGTCGGAGCGCTCGGGGGCTTCCGTAGTACGGTATAACAGGCGTCCCGGTGATGGCAGCGCAGCGTGAATTTGTTTGTGCAGTCTGGGCGATGGCGGCGAAATTATTCTTCGTTCAAACAACGGCAAATTGTCGGAACGAGTTGTACCCAGTGACATGCGTCCGGATGGTGGTTAAATTATTCCGTCATAGCTGATTGAACTGATGATGGTGAAGCAGGCTGATGAGTATCGGCCTGAACTGGCGACTGATCTGGCTGCGGATAGAGGGGTTTCCAAAAATTTCCAGCCGATACGGTGCGATTGCTCTTGAATTCGCGGAAAAGAATTCCTTCGGGCCATGTTGAAGCAGATAGGGCTCACGCCTTGGTTTGATTCCAACTTTAAACGAGATGAAATTCATTGTGCTTACATCATGATCCTTTGCAACAAGTTTAACGACTTCCACGTCATCGGTGATAAGACGTTGTTTCGCCAGAATGGAAATTTGGTTAACAGAAACATCGCGTGCAATACGTGAGAGGTAAAGCCAAAACTTTGGTGTACGATCAGCTACTGTTATCGTGCCAAGAGATGGTGAAACAGGCATACCAGTACCACGTAATAGAGATGAGACATCAGATTTAGCCCCATCTTTATTCGGGAAAAGACGGCGAGCTTTGTTACGACTGGCTTCGGCAAATGGACGTTGAGTAGTTTTCGGTGTCAACGAATTAGAATTTATAAGGACCGTAAAATTCGAACGAATCTTCAACTCAGTTAGTATTTCACCCTTAAGTTGTTCGACAATTTGGTTGTGTGCACCTAACACCTCTTCCTGACCAGCCTCATAGGCAGCTCTTACAGCTTGTCGATGACGCTTATCGGACATCAGATTAGTGCAGGATTTGCATAGCCAAAATATCTGCTTATTATTTAATATATCGTCAAAGCAGTTTTCGGCAATCCCGCTGCATTTGGGATGAAAAGTAGCATTGCAAAATCCACGGCAGGAGATGTGCGTTCCCGCAATATCATTTGTACACGAGTGGCACAGCAGCGTATTCATTTTCATTCAATCACACCACACACCACACAAAGCCGAACTGTTGTGATTGCACGATTCTACGAACAATGCCGCTCCACAAGCTACTGCTGTCTCGTAAATGAGCGGGTTGATAGGGCAGCAATAAAATTGATTTTCACGGTAAATTAAATTGCTTCTTAACGGATAACACTATCTTCGATTGGCCTTCGTCACCTCACGGGATCGTAACACAAATAACAAAGGTAAACTAAACACGTAACACGTTAAAAATTAAAAAGAATGTGGGAGCGTTGTTTACTCAACTGATGCAAACGAATTTCCAAACTATTTTGGTTTTACCTTTACCTTAAGGTCATTTGCCTCTTCGGGTTAGAAAAATCTCTTATGAAAAATTTCTAACCCTATGTGCCGGGTCGGGACTCGAACCCAGGTGCGCTGCGTACAAGGCAATCGATTTACCAACTACGATACGCCCACCCCCTTTTTAGAGGAAGTATACGTCGCGTTAAACCCGTCAATAGTTAGTCCAGTGAGGGAACGTAGTGAAAACACAACAGTACATAGTGACAGAGTGGACCAAAGGAGCAACAGTTCCGACCATCGTTCAGAAGTCAGCATTCCCAATGTTTTTCCGAAAAGCACCAGGACAGCACCATCGACCGGAACAGTTCCCAAAAACTCGTCAACCCAAGGGATACAATTCGAGCAACAAGCAGGACCAACGAAAATTCAGAACGGACTACCAATTGCTTCCTCTACAACAAGCAAAGGACGGGGTCGGGGAGTTCCAACAAGATGGAACCTTAGAATACCTAGGTATCAGCGAAACGAGGACGATTCAAACGAGTGGGGACCTAACCCCTACAGTGACATCTCGCACGGACTGTCGCCTCCAGCATATCTTTCCGTAGACTCTCCAAGGGACGGAGGAGGAAGCAACAATTCCACAGAATACAACCGACTGCGGGATGAGTTACTAAATCATCTGCGGAGGCGTGAACGAAACCAACAGGATGGACCGAGAAATCCAAAAGCGATCCACAACTGGCCGTTCAAATTCCGTGGCGATAAGGACACGACGTCACTCAATACGTTCTTGGACCGCGTAGAAAGTTTCGCTCGTTCTGAAGGAGTGGAGGAGGAAATTTTGCTTAGATCCATCAAGCACCTGTTATTGGAAGACGCACTGGATTGGTATGGACGAGCTTTTACACAGGGATCACTGCTGTCGTGGAGGCATTTCAAAGAAGAGATTCGACGAGAATTCTTACCTGGTAGCTACGCGCAGATTCTACGCATCGAAGGGAATTTCCGGTTCCAAGGAACAAACGAATCGTTCGCAAAATTTTATCGTGACATTTCAGCACTTTTTCGCTTCGTTAGTCCATCGATGGCGGAAGATGAAAAATTCTTCATCGTGAATAAGAATATGAATGCGGAATACGCGGCGATAGTAGCGGCTGCCAGACCATGAACATTACTGGAAATGGCTGAGAATTGCAACGGATTTGACGACCAGTGCGGTAAAATATCAATTTCAAACGAAAATAATCGTTTCAAGTGAAACTTCGAGCCTTTCACTGTAAACATACCACCACTATATCAGTTGAGTTCGGCTCCCGTCTTCGTTTGAGTCACTCAAAGTTCACTGTCAATTGAATAACAGGTTCTGGTCATTTGACGTTTTTGCCTGTTTAGTTTCTATTGAACACCAACCTCACATTAGCACGGTCTCAGCTAATGGAAGTGAACCATTCCAATGAACCACTCACAAATGAATATGAAGGAACACTCACTGACATAAAATAACTCCGACCAAGATAATAAATAATATAGGGTAAAGGCTATGATAAGACGAGGCAACTCAAGACGGATACAGGTACGAGCATTTTTTCTCTGTATGAGTGAGGTTGTATTTTTTTTTCGATGAAGCTGATAAATCAGGAGGATATGAAAAAGAAAAGAATAAAACAAATGACGTAGTGGGCTTTTCTGCTTAATTTTACAAGTATAAAACAAATTCACTCAAAAATGACAAATGTTCCGAACCTTTCTTTCTCTTCTTCTTGGATGGTTTTCTTTCCTTTCTTGTGCCCTGCTGAATAATTGTTGACAGATAACTGTATGCAACTAGCGAGGTTGTCAGTGAAGCCAATTTCTTTGTCATATTTAGGTATGTTGCTATAATACACATAATAATGACTGTTTTATTAACTCACATTTCGCCAAAATATATCTGGAAATAATCAATCCAACATTTTTATCATATACTACATGTTTCTAGCAAATTTGGCCAGCATAACAGTCTATTCATCAGAATCAAATTTGCCACAAACATTGAAATAGAGATGGACGTACTACCAAAATACAGAAATATACAGAAATCGTATTACTAGTTGCCTTATCTTGTCTTAGGTGTAAACGGGCGAACTCGTTAAAGGTCCAAGATGATAGATAACGGAAATCGATGGTTTAAGTCATTTTAAATGAAGGCGTAGTTGGTTGAGTGGTAACGTGACAGTCACCCATCCCAGTTAGTCTGGGTGCAATCCCAGCCGAGGTCGCTGAGATTTTTCTGAGGTGCAAAATCTTCCTTCGGAAGGGAAGTAAAGCCGTTGGTTCCCGGTCCATTAGTTGATGAGTCGATATCTAGTTACTACCAAATATCGTCCTCCCGTGATACTTGTGGAGTGCGCAGTAGTATTTACGGCCTCTACCAAAAGCAGGTATCGGACTAACGTTCCTTCCGCGATCTACGTTCGGGTCAGGCCGGCGCCGGTTTTGATCAATAAACACTTTAGGATTACCAGGAGTTGCACATTGAAAGATGTTTCCCTAATCCCAAGCATAACTATCTACTAATTCCCTGTGCAACTTCAGCTAGTCTAGATCGATAACGGAGTAGCAGCTGGGGGTGGTCGTACAAGGTCAAGCTCAAGCTCAAGTTCGATGGTTAAAGTCATTTTTAAATCAGATATGAGGGCAACATGGATACCATTTGAAAGGAGGTTAGGCCATTTTGAAATCCAAGATTGCGGCCTATAGTGACCAAGAAACTGTGAAAACAACTATCAATATGGGTATCATTTAAAATAATCATAAAATACCGTAATTTATAAATTTAGGCCATTTTGAAAACAAATATGGCGGTTTCGGGTAACCACCACAGTAAAAACCATGATCAATATATATATCTATATCGCTTTTGCAATGATGGTCACTAGATGACGGAAACTGATGATTGAGGACATTTTGCAATCAATCAATCCAATATGGCGCCTTTTGGTTACCTCAAATCAATCGCCTTCGATATGACCTATTTATAGCATTCATATCGAGCAAAATCTTTTCGAATTCTTTCTGAAAAGGAAAAGATTCTCATATCTGTAGATTGTGCTCGTAATGTGTTCCTATAGAACCAGTGTGGAAGTGTTTTACCTCTTCACCATGTCATCGGAATTGTACACAGGAAACTATTGGTAGAGGTGCAAAAAATAGCTGACTTACATATTTGATTTTAGCAATGAATTTAACAGCTTCGTACAATAATGATAGCATACTGCGGCTATCATATTTCTTTTTCAAAATTTCTTAAATTCGCAGAGTTCAGACGAAAATAATGAATGTACTAATAACAGCTTATTGAAACTGGTTGCAATGAAAAACGTTATTTGGTAGTACGTTCATCTCTATAATATTTTTGTTGCAAATTTGATTCTGATGAATAGGCTGTTATGCTGGCCAAATTTGCTAAAAACATGTAGTATGTGATAAAAATGTTGGATTGATTAGTACCAGATAAATGCGAAATGTGTGTCAATAAAACGGTCATTATTATGTGTATTATAGCAACATATCTAAATATGACAAAGAAATTGGCTGCACTACCAACCTCGCTAGCTGCATACACTCATCTGTCCTCTGGCACAAGAAAGGCATAATAACCAAAAATACGAAGCCAGTTGTCTCAATTTGTCTAGGTTTACTCGGATCACATTTGACTGGTGCTCACTGGGTAAATTGAAAGCGGATCTATTCATTTGAGAGGATCAAACGAAGGAGGTTGAATATGAATTGCGACTCATTTGAAAGCAGCGGTGAGTGAAGTGCCATGAACCCAGCTTCAGATCAACAGCAACTGATGCGTTAAATGAATGTGAATGCTACCGTAGACGACTGATTGACTGCGTTCATTCAGTTTCGATTGAATGAAATGACATTTTACTGCACTGACTACGACCTATCATCAGGATTGCTGCGGAGAAGAATCCATCTGGTGGTGGACAGTAGCGCCAAGCCATCCCGAATAAACTCGTCTGTCTATCTTCATGTACCTCGGTGAGCGACCTCGGGCTACCTGACAAATCGGCAACTACTTCTGTGTCAAGTAAAGCCAAGAAGGGTATATGTCGTTCCGAAGCACTTCAAGATACTGCACACCCTCAATGTAAATTTCACTTACAGTCTGATGATGAACACAACTTAATGGACTCTACCGCTGCAGCGAATCTTCAATGTCAAAATGAAAATTTCGATCGCATCGCATCTGTCCGCTCAGGTAAACATTTGAAGAATATATGTCCTTCCGAAGCTACACGTGATACTGCGCACCCTCAAGTATGCCTCCCATTGCAGTCAGCCGCTGGCCACAACAGTCATAACTCGGTCATTCCCTCCGCACCGCTGCTTGTTCCCCTTCCGGACAACAGTACATTCTGCTCTCCCCGCGCCATTCGCGGTTATGCTGATCATCGAACCCGCAGTCCTGAAAATTGGTATGCAGCACGACACCTCTCACATGACGCTGATGGTTTGCGAATCTACTATCAGAACGCGAGAGGGCTTAAGACGAAAATTGATGACGTGTATTTAGCTGCTGTGGACGGTGACAACGATGTTTGCGTCTTCACCGAAACATGGCTTGATGCGAGGATAACATCGGTGCAGCTTTTCGGCGATGCTTACACCGTATACTGTGTGGACCGAAATAGGGGCAACAGTATTCGCGGTCGTGGAGGAGGAGTTTTGATTTCTGTTTCCACCGCATTTGCCTTATGTGAGATTGATGTAGGTATTTTAACCAGTGTTGAGGCTGTTTGGGTTAGAATTACAACTCCATCGAGAAACTTTTATATTGGTGCTGTCTATATTCCTTCTGAAAAGCGACTCGACTACAATGTCATGCAACTTCACATGGATGCTGTGAATAACGCTTCTTCACAAGCTGGTGCGGATGGCGTGATGATTGTCTTTGGTGATTTCATTCAGCCAGGGCTCATTTGGGTGCCTTCACGACACGGATACGCTTACCCAGACCCGATTGCTTCGACAACATCGCCAGTCGTATGCTACTGGACGGATTTGCTTTCAACGGATTAAATCAAGTAAGCATGATTCCCAACCACCAGTCACGCTTTCTGGATCTCGTCTGTCAGTGAGACTATTATACCTGTTTGTTCCGTCAATAAAGCATCCAGCATGATTGTTCCACTTGACAACTTTCATCCCGCGCTTGAAATCTCAATTGGCACTATTCGCTCAGTTCAGTACGTAGAAACTGTTTCTGTCGACCGTCTCAACATTCCCAATACTGATTTTGTAAAGCTGCGTTCTCTGTCGCAAATTGATTGGAGTGTACTACATGTCCAAGTGAGTGTTAATGCTGCAGTTGCCCTCTACAAGCGACTACTACTGAACTGTGTTGAGACTTCAGTGCCTAAATGTCAGCCTCCTAGCAAGCCGCCCTGGTCAAACAGCACTCTTCGAAAGCTAAAACGTACTCGAGCAAAAACCCTACGTGCGTACACAAATCGACGGTGTCCTCTTTCTAAGCGTATGTTCACTTTAGCCAGTCATGAGTATCGTTGTTACAACAACCTTCTGTATAAACGCTATGTAAACCGCATGCAGAATAATCTACGCCGAAACCCGACGGCGAAGAAGCTACGACAACTGTGGCGAAATGTACGCTGTTTGCCAGATACTTCTCGAGTGTTTTTTCATCTGACTCGCCAACCGCAATCGAACTCGAAAATGCTTCTCGTGACGTTCCTGCTTGTGCTGTTGATATGGATGTGTTTACTGTCTCCGAACAAATGGTTATATCTGCAATCCTGGAAACCAAGTCATCTTATGCACCCGGCCTCAGTGCTATACCTTCAACTGTATTGAAAAAATGTTCGGACTTACTTGTAACACCACTTGCATATATGTTTAACCTATCGCTTCAGCAGCAAACGTTTCCTGAGGATTGGAAACGCTCAGCAATGTTCCCGGCATTCAAGAAGGGTGACAGATGCAACATGGAGAACTACCGCGGAGTCACTTCGCTTGGAGTCGAATCTAAAGTATTTGAATCAATCATCAACGAAGCGTTATTCTCTGCTTGTCGACACTACATCAGTACATCCAAGCACGGATTTTTCCCCGGACGTTCGGTCGAGACGAATCTCGTCTGCTTCACGTCATTTTACACGGAACAATTGTCTAAGAAATTGCAGGTGGATACTATTTACACTGATCTAAAGGCAGCTTTTGATAGAGTTAATCATGAGATACTGATAACAAAGCTTGATAAGCTAAGGTGTTCTACTAGATTCTGCCATTGGCTTCCTATCCTACCTCATTGGTGCGCCCGCAGCTGGAATTTGCAAATGTCGTTTGGTGCCCCTATCAAGCAACGTGGGGCCTTAGGATCGAAGCAGTCTAGCGTAAATTCATACGATATGCGTTACGTGGATCGCCGTGGAACGATTCGTTAAACCTGCCACCGTACGAGGACCGTTGTCGTCTTTTAGGACTTAATACTTTAACACATCGGAGACATGCAGCGCAGGCTACTTTCGTGTCAAAGATTCTGCTGGCTGAATATGATGATCCGGAGCTACTAGCGCAAATCAGCCTCTACGCGCCTACCCGTTCTCTTCGCCCACGAGCCCTGCTGCCTTCTGAAATGCGCAGCACTAACTACGCTGCCAATAGTCCAATTTTAGCAATGAGTCGTCGCTTCAACGAGTTTGCTGAAATTTTTTTTTGAATTCTTCGCAGTTTCGTCGTCGTGTATTGTCACTAGTTTAATTGTGTTTAGTTTAACTTAGTTTTGTATAGTTCATTTAAACAAATTGTCAGTTGGACTTTTTATACAAATACAAATTACTGAACCGGCAGCGACGTGTACCGTTCCCGCATAATACCCTACTGGAGCCAAACTTTGCGACCCCAGTCTCCTCGCAAAGAACATACTCGGGCGGAATCACTCCACAGAGGTTCGGTAGAGTACACGCGATAGCGCTACATGAAGCACAAGCAGTCCAATCAGACATCGATCCAATAGATTCAACACGTGCCGAGCAGGAAGATCAGGAGTGGGCACAACAGCTGGAAAATCTTTGTCAACAGGTGAACGCACTGAAAGGGCGGTTTGAAAGGAGAGAACAACGTCGACCCTCAAATTCACAAGGATTGCCGTACCATCAGTCAACGCAGGAGCGACGCGGAACATCGAACACAGTAAGCGACATACCACAACCGCTGACGCAGAATCAACCGCGGTCGCAGCAGCAACCCCAGCAGACTCTCATTCTCGTTCAACAACCACACGATGAATCAAGGCGTTCAACGCTATCATACTGGAACTGTGATGAAGACGGACATCGATTTATGGACTGCCCGAAGCCCCAAGCAGTGTTGTTTTGTTACCGTTGCGGTCGCAAAGGTTATTCGCTTCGCAGCTGTCCCATCTGTTCGACGGGGCAGGGAAACGCACAGGCGAGGAGTCAATAACTGAGGGATCAGCATCCTCGCACAACTTCTACAGTCCCTCATTATTTCCCGAGCTACGACACATCAACTCGATAATCATAAACATGCATGGAGACAATAGACCCCACGCAAACATTTCGGTACTTGGAAGACAGCTGACGGGTTTGCCAGACAGCGGCGCAAACTGTTCGTTAATCGGAGGAAGTACGGTGAAGATCGTCGAAGAACTAAACTAAACAAGGGTTGTGCACAGGACACGACCACAGTGACATTAAAAATGTAGCTTTTTTCAAGAGCGTGCAAATGAATTTTATCTATCACACATATCGACTCACGTTCTTGCTCACTCGTCTATTTTCATATGTTACAATTTGCTATATACCCTCTCCATTAAAACATAATTTATTGAAGGTCATTTAACGGTTATCTATTATTACAATTAATCAAGTATCTCACTAGGTGATTGGCATTATTTGGCTGATCCATCTAGTAAAAATAGGCTGGTCTGTCCAGAAAATATATTCAAAAGAAAAGTTCCATATCGAGAACTGTGATGAGGAAGCACACGCAGAATCTCCATGAAATATGAAATTTCATTTTCCATTTAAATTTTCAATAATGTACTAATGAACTTAAGTAAACAATCTTAGGGTTAAGTATTTCTTGATTAGTGGTTGAACAAATGAAATTATTTGATGATTTACATTGTTATACAACGTTCGCACTACCAGTTAATACGGGTTTTTATGCTATCTTAGTGACATTTTTCTTGTTGCTAATTATTATAACGTGTTATAACTCTGTAGTGTTCATGTTCACACGTCAGAGTTAAAACATGTTTTAATAATTGGCAACAAGAAAAACGTCATCAAGATAGCGTTAAAACACGTTTTAACTCGTAGTGTGAACGTAGTATAAACATTGTATTATTATACTATGTTCACACTACGAGTTAAAACGTGTTTTAACGCTATCTTGATGACATTTTTCTTGTTGCCAATTATTATAACATGTTTTAACTCTGTAATCTGAACATAGTATTAAACCAATTGTGCAGCGTTTTATGTTATATAGGTGTTTTATGTGGTAATAGGACTGACATAATTATATCTTCAGTACAGCGGTTTGTTTCATAATTTAAAACAGATTTATTTTAAAATTTAAATTGGTATACCTAACCGTTCTATTTGTTGTATACTTTGAAACGTGATTAGAACTGTGTTTCAAATGCATAGGGCAGGACAGATACTCTGACTGCATAAACTGGGAAAACAATTTTAAGTCCAGTAACGCTTAAGACATGGCTTGAATTTGAATCGAAAAAGAACACCCGCTTAAACTGCTGCTGGGACGGTAAGTTCTGTTTTAAAATTTTCCGTTTTGTACAGTACGAAACAAAAGTGTTTGAAATTAGAAAATAAAAAGTTCTGCGCGTAAATTTCAAAATCCGCGTAAAAAAAATACCGCGCAAAAAAACCGCGTAAAAAACCTGAGTGTACTCTCCTATATAAAATACTACGCTGCTGAACAGTGCAATAACTACAGAAGCACGTTGTCAGATGCCTTACTGATAAAAAACATATAACCGAAATATATATCACATATAACCGCAATATGAAACATATGAAAGCCAATAGGCTCTTTACCCTACGCAGCTACAAAGCGCCGTAAACATGGATTAACAAGTTATAACGCACACGCATGCATAAAAATAAATATTTTTATTCAACGCAACACTCTCAAGCAGCACACATAAGTCGCATCCTGCCGTATTGAATTAAACCCAAACCCCCCACCCACCCACTTTGCAAATCATTCTGTGACACCGTGCTGGTACCCGAAAAATCCGCACACGGCCACCGCTGCCGAAAATGCATAGCGTCTACCGCTTAGTGTAGCGTCCAGACACTGCAGCCATGATCTTACCCGTTCGACATAAGAACAAAAACTTATTCAAGCTTGTACGCGTCACCTCTATTTATAAACTAACCGTATATGGTTTAGTCACTTAGGTGCGAGTGTGTGCAAATGCCAACGTTGCCGAAAATCGATAGCGCTTATTGCATCGCCCGGAGACGATGTTGCTCATACGGGATAAGAGCAACAACTGATTTAAACGGACATGCGTCGCTTCTATTTATGACTTTTCGTGATTGATTGTGCGACTAAGGTACCCTCTAATGACGGCTGTGTCTGAGAAATCTGCCTCACGAATGGTAATTTTCCCGTTTTTCGTGAACTTTTTAATTTTACCAATTTCCAAAAGTCTACTTTTATTGGGGAGATATTAAATTATTACCAATATGTAAGTTAGGTGTTTCTGAATCGGTTGGTGTATGAATGATTAAAATCCATCTAGTAATATCGGAGTTATAAGCGTGCAAACCTTACATAGTTTCGTTACATTGGAGATCGTTTAGATTTTAGAATGACACCTAGCCCCAGATAGTGGAGTAAGAAATTTTAATGTAGAATACATTTAAGGTTTCAATATAGGGGTCCCGTTTCAAAATATCGGCTGCGGCGCCGCGTCAGATTTTGAACGTTAATAACTTTTATCATACTTAACAGAATGATTTGATTTTTAGGCCAATTTGTTGCAAATATGTTCCTCTATGCTGTATTAAAATTTGAAGTATGTATAACATGTACTAATAACAAAAAAGATGGGTGGGTAATGTCTGCGACATAACCGGAGAGATGTAGAATACATAAGGAACACGTTCTTCAAATATGTTGATACTCATTAGGATTTTCGGACAAAAGCTGATTTGGGCGAGGAATATTTCAAATTATTCTTTACAAAAATGATGGTGGTCCTGAAAAGGACCGGTTTTGTTGGCGTTGTTGGCCTTGGTGAGGGAGATGGCTAACGATGAAATTAATTGTTAGCATGAGGAAGTCGCGTAGTACTGGCCAATGGAAGAACAGATAATAATTGATTCCTGAAAATCAATTTTTCTTTATTCATGTAAATTATACATACTTACAAATCTAACAGAAGATTCCTGATCATATTTCTGAATCATTAGTGCGAACATTGTGTAATTTGGTTAAGTACAATGAAAGTTACAAACTTTCCAAACTCGACCTTCTGTTCATTCAGAAATATTGAAATGGGGTGTCGTGGTCACAATAAAAAAAGATGGGTGGGTAATGTCTGTCACATAACCGGAGCGTCGTGATTTCAATTCGAGACGTTAATTTAAATCTAATAATATTCAACAGAATCACGTTTGAATGGGAAATTTTCAAATAATTTTCTATGGTAATAATGGTGGTTCTGAAAAGAACCTTTGGTATCGGCGTTGGTGTTGATGGTGATGCGCTGGATCGTTGGATATTTTTGGCATGATAGTTACGTGCCTGGCGAACTGTTTTGTAGCCTCGAACAAAACGACAAGACTGGCTTCTTCGGGTACCATTACGGCTGAACTTTATAAGCTTAGCTCGACTTTGAAATCCTGCACAATCTCACGAATCAGACACTGGTAGGGCCATTTTGTTTGCTACTAGCACGGAGCTGCACAAAAAATCATTTAATGCAGTTAGTTCACGGGGGCTGCCAAAAAGCTTGAATAGAAGCATGCGACTTCAACGTTTCTCTTAAACACATGCAACAACACATTCGTTTTGGTAATACTGATAATAACAGTAGAAAGGAATGGAAAAGCAGTGCACGAAACGAGCGAGAGGATAATTTAAATTTTTGTTCCTTGTGCAAGCTACTTCTTTCCACCCAACGTATTATGTTGCTTGTTGAAAATTTGCTACACACCTTAAAATAAAAGTTTCAGTTTAACTCTCACTAGAACACAATTGATTGGTCCTGAAAAGAACCGTTGCTTTTATTGTAATTTACGCCCACTCCCACAAACCGACCAAGTAGGCATCACTGGCTTCATTACGGCTGAGTTTTGTAAGCGTAGCTCGACTTTGAAGTAATACACAACCTTTCGAACCAGACGCTGGAATGTTAGCCAGCGGATTAGTTGCTCCGTTGCCCTTTAGTTGGGGCGAAATACTAGCATGGCGACAGTACCTGATCGGTAGTTGGTTGCGATGGGCCACCAGTAGCTGGGGCACTTTTGCGGACCGTCATCATCGCCAACTGCTTTCCTCCGGTGGACTGGCTGCTTGCTAGTGCTTGAACGAATACGAATGATGAGAAAAACCGACCGACCAATATTCATATATGAAAACACGAGAAAGTACTACTATCGCTCTCCCGCTCGTTTTCGTGCCATTCCTGTGCCTTTCCTTTCCGTTCGGCTACCAATACTAGCATAACCAAAACGAATATTCTGTCTTTCCATCGCCTTCAATCTAGTGGCCAGTGCTAGCAAACTTGCATGTTCAGTTTTTCAATAACAACATTCCAACAATATTTTCAAAGAATGTTGCAGATTTGAAAAGAAGGAAGGAGAAGATTTTCACAAATTTAAATTCTTTTGTTTTATTTGTTAGCGCTGATAAAGGCTATTTAGTTTGCTACTAGCAAGGAGCTGCACAAACAAATCGATTTATGCAGTTAATCAACGGAGGCTGCCAAAAAGTTCGAATAAAAGCATGCGACTAGTGTACTTTGCATGTTCTATATTTTATCAGTACTAGAGAGGATCAATAAAATAATTCAAATTGTTATAGCGACATGCAATTGTGGCAACACTGGCCATGATATGGTGGGGGAACACGCACGACTTTTCGTGATTGATTGTGCGACTAAGGTACCCTCTCATGACGGCTGTGTCTGAGAAATCTGCCTCACGAATGGTAATTTTCCCGTTTTTCGTGAACTTTTTAATTTTACCAATTTCCAAAAGTCTACTTTTATTGGGGAGATATTAAATTATTACCAATATGTAAGTTAGGTGTTTCTGAATCGGTTGGTGTATGAATGATTAAAATCCATCTAGTAATATCGGAGTTATAAGCGTGCAAACCTTACATAGTTTCGTTACATTGGAGATCGTTTAGATTTTAGAATGACACCTAGCCCCAGATAGTGGAGTAAGAAATTTTAATGTAGAATACATTTAAGGTTTCAATATAGGGGTCCCGTTTCAAAATATCGGCTGCGGCGCCGCGTCAGATTTTGAACGTTAATAACTTTTATCATACTTAACAGAATGATTTGATTTTTAGGCCAATTTGTTGCAAATATGTTCCTCTATGCTGTATTAAAATTTGAAGTATGTATAACATGTACTAATAACAAAAAAGATGGGTGGGTAATGTCTGCGACATAACCGGAGAGATGTAGAATACATAAGGAACACGTTCTTCAAATATGTTGATACTCATTAGGATTTTCGGACAAAAGCTGATTTGGGCGAGGAATATTTCAAATTATTCTTTACAAAAATGATGGTGGTCCTGAAAAGGACCGGTTTTGTTGGCGTTGTTGGCCTTGGTGAGGGAGATGGCTAACGATGAAATTAATTGTTAGCATGAGGAAGTCGCGTAGTACTGGCCAATGGAAGAACAGATAATAATTGATTCCTGAAAATCAATTTTTCTTTATTCATGTAAATTATACATACTTACAAATCTAACAGAAGATTCCTGATCATATTTCTGAATCATTAGTGCGAACATTGTGTAATTTGGTTAAGTACAATGAAAGTTACAAACTTTCCAAACTCGACCTTCTGTTCATTCAGAAATATTGAAATGGGGTGTCGTGGTCACAATAAAAAAAGATGGGTGGGTAATGTCTGTCACATAACCGGAGCGTCGTGATTTCAATTCGAGACGTTAATTTAAATCTAATAATATTCAACAGAATCACGTTTGAATGGGAAATTTTCAAATAATTCTCTATGGTAATAATGGTGGTTCTGAAAAGAACCTTTGGTATCGGCGTTGGTGTTGATGGTGATGCGCTGGATCGTTGGATATTTTTGGCATGATAGTTACGTGCCTGGCGAACTGTTTTGTAGCCTCGAACAAAACGACAAGACTGGCTTCTTCGGGTACCATTACGGCTGAACTTTATAAGCTTAGCTCGACTTTGAAATCCTGCACAATCTCACGAATCAGACACTGGTAGGGTCATTTTGTTTGCTACTAGCACGGAGCTGCACAAAAAATCATTTAATGCAGTTAGTTCACGGGGGCTGCCAAAAAGCTTGAATAGAAGCATGCGACTTCAACGTTTCTCTTAAACACATGCAACAACACATTCGTTTTGGTAATACTGATAATAACAGTAGAAAGGAATGGAAAAGCAGTGCACGAAACGAGCGAGAGGGTAATTTAAATTTTTGTTCCTTGTGCAAGCTACTTCTTTCCACCCAACGTATTATGTTGCTTGTTGAAAATTTGCTACACACCTTAAAATAAAAGTTTCAGTTTAACTCTCACTAGAACACAATTGATTGGTCCTGAAAAGAACCGTTGCTTTTATTGTAATTTACGCCCACTCCCACAAACCGACCAAGTAGGCATCACTGGCTTCATTACGGCTGAGTTTTGTAAGCGTAGCTCGACTTTGAAGTAATACACAACCTTACGAACCAGACGCTGGAATGTTAGCCAGCGGATTAGTTGCTCCGTTGCCCTTTAGTTGGGGCGAAATACTAGCATGGCGACAGTTCCTGATCGGTAGTTGGTTGCGATGGGCCACCAGTAGCTGGGGCACTTTTGCGGACCGTCATCATCGCCAACTGCTTTCCTCCGGTGGACTGGCTGCTTGCTAGTGCTTGAACGAATACGAATGATGAGAAAAACCGACCGACCAATATTCATATATGAAAACACGAGAAAGCACTACTATCGCTCTCCCGCTCGTTTTCGTGCCATTCCTGTGCCTTTCCTTTCCGTTCGGCTACCAATACTAGCATAACCAAAACGAATATTCTGTCTTTCCATCGCCTTCAATCTAGTGGCCAGTGCTAGCAAACTTGCATGTTCAGTTTTTCAATAACAACATTCCAACAATATTTTCAAAGAATGTTGCAGATTTGAAAAGAAGGAAGGAGAAGATTTTCACAAATTTAAATTCTTTTGTTTTATTTGTTAGCGCTGATAAAGGCTATTTAGTTTGCTACTAGCAAGGAGCTGCACAAACAAATCGATTTATGCAGTTAATCAACGGAGGCTGCCAAAAAGTTCGAATAAAAGCATGCGACTAGTGTACTTTGCATGTTCTATATTTTATCAGTACTAGAGAGGATCAATAAAATAATTCAAATTGTTATAGCGACATGCAATTGTGGCAACACTGGCCATGAGATGGTGGGGGAACACGCACATTCGTTTTAGTTATGATGGTAGTAGCAGCAGAAAGGAATGGAAAAGCAGTGCACGAAAATGAGCGAGAGAAGATAATTTAAATTCTCTTTCTTTCTTTCCACACATCGTATTTCTTATATTGCTTTCTGAAAATTATTTGTTATACACCATAAAATGTAAATTTCAGTTTAACTCTTATTAGAACACAATTAATTGGTCCTGTAAAGAACCGTTTATTGTTTTATTGCGGGAGCATAATTCAGACGCACTCCCCGCGGACACGGTGAGCTAGAAAGCACTATTTTGCATTCTCGAACAAACCGACCAAGTAGGCATCGTTGGCTTCTCGGGGCATCATTACGACTGAGCTTTGTAAGCGTAGCTCGACTTTGCAGTCCTGCACAATCTCACGACCCAGACGCTGGAACGATAGCCTACTCTGTTGCCCTTTAGTTGGGGCGAAATTCTTGCAGGGCGACAGTTCCGATGAGTCACCAGTAGCTGGGGCACTTTTTCCGTCCGTCGCTATTATGGGCCCTTACACGCACAATAAAAGTGTCATTACTAAGTAATGACATTACTGAAATTGTATGGAAATTCCGTCATTACTCGCCTTACATGTTCATTAAAAGTGACATTACTGCTCAGTAATGACACTACTAGCGCCTCGTGTAAGGGGCCCTTATTGCCAACTGCTTTCCTTCGGTGGACTGGCTGCTTGCTAGTGCTTGAACGAATACGAATGATGAGAAAAACCGAACGACCAATATTCATATACGAGAAAGCACTACTATCGCTCTCTCGCTCGTTTTCGTGCCATTCCTGTGCCTTTCCTTTCCGTTCGGCTACCAATACTAGCATAACCAAAACGAATATTCTGTCTTTCCATCGCCTTCAATCTAGTGGCCAGTGCTAGCAAACTTGCATGTTCAGTTTTTCAATAACAACATTCAAACAATATTTTCAAAGAATGTAGCAGATTTGAAAAGAAGGAAGGAAAAGATTTTCACAAATTTAAATTCTTTTGTTTTATTTGTTAGCGCTGATAAAGGCTATTTAGTTTGCTACTAGCAAGGAGCTGCACAAAAAAATCGATTTATGCAGTTAATCAACGGAGGCTGCCAAAAAGTTCGAATAAAAGCATGCGACTAGTGTACTTTGCATGTTCTATATTTTATCAATACTAGAGAGGATCAATAAAATAATTCAAATTGTTATAGCGACATGCAATTGTGGCAACACTGGCCATGAGATGGTGGGGGAACACGCACATTCGTTTTAGTTATGATGGTAGTAGCAGCAGAAAGGAATGGAAAAGCAGTGCACGAAAATGAGCGAGAGAAGATAATTTAAATTCTCTTTCTTTCTTTCCACACATCGTATTTCTTATATTGCTTTCTGAAAATTATTTGTTATACACCATAAAATGTAAATTTCAGTTTAACTCTTATTAGAACACAATTAATTGGTCCTGTAAAGAACCGTTTATTGTTTTATTGCGGGAGCATAATTCAGACGCACTCCCCGCGGACACGGTGAGCTAGAAGGCACTATTTTGCATTCTCGAACAAACCGACCAAGTAGGCATCGTTGGCTTCTCGGGGCATCATTACGACTGAGCTTTGTAAGCGTAGCTCGACTTTGCAGTCCTGCACAATCTCACGACCCAGACGCTGGAACGATAGCCTACTCTGTTGCCCTTTAGTTGGGGCGAAATTCTTGCAGGGCGACAGTTCCTGATCGGGTTGCGATGAGTCACCAGTAGCTGGGGCACTTTTTCCGCCGTCGTCATCGCCGACTGCTTTTCTTCGGTGGACTGGCTGCTTGCTAGTGCTTGAACGAATACGAACGATGAGAAAAACCGACCGACAGATATTTATATAATCGCGCTAATATGCACTACTATCGCTTTCTCCCTCGTTCTCGTGCCGTGCATGAGCCTTTCCTTTCCGTCCGGCTTCTAATGGCCTAACCAAAGGAATATGCCGTCTTTCCCCCACCAAGTGCTCTCGTCAAGCAACCCAATGCGAATAACCATACGAACAAACATGTAGTGGACCTATATATAAACTTTTCATTATTTTATTGTTCGGTTGGTCTACCATAACGACGGCTCTGTGCGGGATGGGCTGAAAATTTTCACTTTTCCGAGTCGTTTTCGAAAGATTTTTCAAAACACATTTTTTTGTTATTAGTACATGTTATACATACTTCAAATTTTAATACAGCATAGAGGAACATATTTGCAACAAATTGGCCTAAAAATCAAACCATTCTGTTAAGTATGATAAAAGTTATTAACGTTCAAAATCTGACGCGGCGCCGCAGCCGATATTTTGAAACGGGACCCCTATATTGAAACCTTAAATGTATTCTACATTAAAATAACAATGTTCATTCGCCGCAAACTTTTGTAAAAAAAAATAACAAACTGCAGGGAACACACGAGAATGATGGAACAGTGTTGGCTAAAAAATTAATCATTTTCTAACTAAAACCAAAATAATCAGAGCAATGATTAAATTTCAATCACAAGAGTAATCATTGTAAAGACTAAACCTAATTTAGTTTCAGAATGATTAAAATCTAGCCATTTCGAGATTACTTTTTTTTAAGAGTGCATGATAACCAAAAATACGAAGCCAGTTGTCTCTTTTTGTCTTAGGTTTACCCGGATCTCATTTGACTGGTGCTCACTGGGGAAATTGAAAGCTGATTTATTCATTTGAGAGGATCAAACGAAGGAGGTTGAATATGAATTGCGACTCATTTGAAAGCAGCGGTGAGTGAAGTGCCATGAACCCAGCTTCAGATTAACAACAACTGATGCGTTAAATGAATGTGAATGCTACTGCAGACGACTGATTGACTGCGTTCATTCAGTTTCGATTGAATGAAATGAAATTTTTCAATAATTTCTAATATTTTGCTTGCGAATATAGAGCTACGTTGTAGCACATTTTTTGCGTATAATGTGCACTACTTGCGCTTTAGTGCGTATATCATATGCAAACTGCAACTGCTCTGGAAAAGGTCGCATTGGTAAACCAAACGAATGGTACTTGGGCGGTACCGGACATTGCAACGCATGATTTGACTGTATTTGTAAGTATTACCAGTTAGTTTTGATTAACCGGTTAAGCTAACATGTATGTTCAATTTCAGTTATATATTGACCTACATAGGAGGACAAGCGCTACAGAACTGGATCGGGAGGTATTTCTTCGAACAGAGGATGGAATAAATCGGAAAATTGTATTGCACTTCAGCCTATCGGTCGAAGCGAAACGTTATTTATGGTCACATAATGATAGATACTAGTAAAATAAATAATATGCTTTTCGATTATGGTACACCGGAGTTGTTACGTGCACTGGTTTGGAAATTTAGAGCATAGGTGCAAAAACTGGATACATTTCATTGGCACTTTTGCTCCGAAGAGCAAAACCAGCGCACTCCACTGCACCGGTGCACTGCCTTCGAAAACGACGCCGGGTCACCTCGAACTACTCGCCAACTAAAGAATACACTGGATTAGGATCAGTTCCATACAGCGCTAGCTATGGCATATCGCTAGCTGAAGCCCCATCGCCGGTGCATGTACTCCACTCTTCATTTAAATACATTTATTTTATCATAACATGGTTATTTTTGAAGATATAAATTTGTTACATAATTGCTATTCAATAAAGTTTTAAAATTTAGAAAATTGAAATCTGACAAACAAAAAAACGTTCATAAAAAAGAAGAAAAAAGAAAACCAAACGTTCATAAAGAAAGAAAAATAAGAAAACCAAACGTCAACTCAGTCCGTATTTTCTTACTCGAGTCTGAATCATTTCCGACTCAACCGATTGGCGGCGAAATTTCATTCGGAATCGGTTGTTGCACTGGATTCGGATTCCATTATGGATCCATTCAGAAATCCATATGGATTCCTAACTGACTTTTTTTCGCCCATTCGGAATCGATTCGGATTCCATTCGGATCTGACTATGTGGGGTCGACCCGGTCAAACCATTCGGAATTTGATTCGGAATCCTGAATGGAGTCAGTATGGATTCCAAATCAAATGCAACAACCGATTCTGAAACCGATTGAGTCGGAATCGGTTGTTGTATTTGATTTGGAATCCATAATGATTCCATTCAGAAATCCGAACCGGTTCCGGAATGAGTTTAACTGGGAAAAAACTACCAAAAGTTGAGCTTTTTTGACTCAATCTCGGGGTATCGTGGGATAAGGTAAAATTAAGTAAACCGTGTTGAAGGTAGTTTCCCTTTAACCACGGCAAAAAACCACAACTCATTGACAGGTTTTTTATACTCAACCTTGAATTATATATGCCTAAATCTACCTAATTTTGAGTATACCTCAAACAACTCAAAAGTACCTTATTCCATGGAAGGCCTCGACTGAGTCGAATCTCTCTCTTTGTTTTTGACAACACTAATAAGTGCGAAAGCGACGCAAGACTCAAAACTATACCTAAATTTAAGTTAAAAGAACTTATTCTGCGGGTTGTTTTATTTTTCCGTGTACTTAAGACGAGAAGCTGACATTCTCGATCTTAGGGTGCTTACAGAGTGGCGGCGAGAAGCTGAGCAGGCGCTTGTACTGACAGTATGATGCGAGATGCGAGAAACCTGCTTACTGCAAACCAAAGGAAGGATGTCAGAGTGAAAGCGGAGCGGATCGGCGCCGACTGCCTGCGTTTACTCTGACAGGCTCCATTTAATATGCTGCGAGCAGCTTTCTCGCATCTCGCATCATACTGTCAGTACAAGCGCCGGCTTAGCTTCTCGCCGTCACTCTGCAAGCGGCCTTAGGGTGCTTACAGAGTGGCGGCGAGAAGCTGAGCTGGCGCTGGAACTGACATGAGAATGCGAGATGCGAGAAACCTGCTTGCTGCAAACCAAATGGGTGATGTCAGAGTGAAAGCCGAGAGGATCGGCGCCGACTACCCGCTTTCACTCTGACAGGCTCCATTTAATATGCTGCAAGCAGGTTTCTCGCATCTCGCACTCTTATGTCAGTACCAGCCCCAGCTCAGCTTCTCGCCGCCACTCTGTAAGCACCCTTACATCGTAGAAGTAAAGTTGTGTTTTTTACAGTTAAGAGTATCACAGTGTTTCCTTGCCATCAGTTCCACTCCATCAGTTGCATTCTACCGGTTTTAAGGGCCCCACACACGTTCAGTTTTCCGGTCAGTTTAACTGAACCGTGATTGGACAAAAAACTGAACGATTAACTGAACTGAGCGTGTGTAGCCCCACAACAGTTTTGCGTTCAGTTTCATCAGTTTTTATTTCAGTTCTGTCAGTTTTCTTTGCCGTTGCTGATGTCGCAAATTGTGGCGCAAGAAAAGAATAATATCCGGGCGGGGGAGATATTTTTTGCATTTTTTAATTTAGTAATTGTTTTGAATAGCGGATTTTCCAAATGCATTCTTTTTATAAGTAGTTCATTATTTTTGGAAGTCGTTTCGAATGGCCTATTTTATAAAACCTAATGGTAATCAATCGGGGGATTAGTATTAAATTGTTCCAACAACCATAGTAGTGTTGTACTTGAGAAAGTAAAGTTATGTGCGAAAGTAATGTGAAGCGGCTTGGTCGGCAAGTTTAAGAATTCGACGGGATGTAAAGACGTTGAGTATCCGCTGGATGAAGAGGATGCAAACCCGCCGTTTGAAGAGAATGCAAGCCTGTGATTTACTCTCTTACGTTGTTTACTAAAACTTAGTGGATATGGCTAATTTTCCTACTGAGCGGCAGCAATGTTTTATTCAGTAGCAGTAGAACTATTTATAAATGAAAATAAAATATTGTCACTGCCTTATGTGACTACGCAATATCGTTTTTGACGTAGGACTACGTCTTTGTTTTCGATATGGGGGTGCACTTTGCAAATTCTACAAAAATGGTATGTAACGAAAAGTGGTCCAATTTAAAACGCATGTAATTCAGTCATCTCACGATAAATTTTCATTTTTTTTTCACACATCGCCCCGAATTACTTCTAAGAATAGATTCCAATAGATAAACCCAAAGATTTTTTATATCATGACACTAAAAATTTAAATAATGTACAACCTAGTCAAAATATCGCGCATTTACACACAGAAGATAGCGCTTCCCAAGTCCGGCACGACAGATTTGTGTACCTAGCGCGCTACACTTCTATGAATGACGTCATCATCGACTATTTAAAGAGCGGATTTGGCCGGACAAGCTCAGTTGCCTGTTGAACGGCTGGCGGAGCAGATCACTGCGCTGTGTGTTTGCACAGCCAGTGTAGCTGAATTAGAAGTCCGTTACACTGGCTGTGGAGAGACGCTACCCGGTGCCGTCCAATATGCTTGTACGTTCAAACACTATGCTTTATTTTGTGTTGTGCTCGTTTCCAGCATGCTTTTATGTTTAATATCGAATACAATTACTCGCACACAAAGTCGCTTGTACATTCGAGCTCCATTTGTAAACACGGTTAACATAGTGTCGCGGTACTAGTTGTCTCTTTCGCTCTACCCATCATCGTCAGCGTTGACTCATTTTGTTTTATGTGCTTGGGTTCAATGAATGAGGCGAATGTGTAAGTAGGTATATCTAATTTGTTGGCAGGGTTACCATATTCACAGATTTTTTTTCACAATTTTTTATCACAGATTCTTTTTCACAGATGGCAGACTTTTGGCATTTTGATGAAAATTTCACAAAGTTTTGAAAATATTGTGATTTTTTGGAAATCTATCACAGTTTTTTTCACAGATAGCAAAAAGATATTTTTGGCCGAAACATATTTTGATTCTGCGGATAGGTACATACTACAAAGCCTATTTATGAATGAATACACTGCCACTCAAAAACCGGTACAAAAACGCATCTAAGTCTATATATAAAATTGTTTTCGATTCTTGTATATTTATAGTTTCGATATATGATTAAGACCACTGCATTCGCTACATTTGTATGCGCACTTAAGAAAAGTTACAATAATGGCAAAATATAACTGGAAAGCATGAAATTTGATTATATTCTCTAAAATTTGATTTTTCTTCACCGGTTCGGGTTTTTTACCACACACAATCGAATAATTTTTACAATTAAAAAAAAACTGATCTTGTGCTATAAAGTTTCAGTTCCAGATATTAGTTCGGTCACGGTTTTCTGTCTTCTTTCTTCAGATCTTCTCAAATATGTTTAATCAGATTCGATCACCTACTACAAATGAAATGACCTGATAACCAAGAAGGTTAGGTTCAATATGTAACATTCGATGTTAATTGGTTGTGCTTAAACTATACGTAAGAAATATATTTAATTTATTATTACTATACATGTACTAAGAAAATAAATATTTTTCATTTAGTAGTATAGTCCTACGTCTACAGTTCGTGCAACCCCATAGAGCTGCCCTTTGTAGTTTTGTTCTGTGTGTTCGACTTCACCACTCACCAGGACTTGAACTAACCATGCCTCTATGTTTGAGTATGTCGGACAATCGAGTGCTTACTCTTCCGATGGCGAACCCGGTGGATCTTCGGCTGACTTGGCCACGCTAGCTTCGCCCATAACGTCAAATGCTCGACCACTGTTCCGCTTTTAGTAAATCTAGTTGCAACAGGTTTTTATTTAGTTTAAACTACATCATACTTTTTCCCTATTTGTTAAATAATGTCCGTTGAATGGGGCATTTAACATTATTTACAAAAAACAGTGTTTAAATAGCCGCGATTCGAAACAAATTCCTCGAATTTCTACAAACCAATTTAAAATTTCAAAATTAAATTATATCAACATGATTTATGTGACAAGTTATAAGTTCCTAGAATAATGTTGATAGTTATTAGTCGAAGAACATCCTCACATATTTGTTAATACATAAAATTTTGCATTTTTCTTTAATCTTAATTGAATGTTAACGTAACTCCTCATGGTTGGTCCGTATTTATGTGAGAGTACAAAATGGTAAACCAACATTTTCAGTGAACTATTGCTAATGAACGTTAACAGATAGATAGCGAACTTAAAAAGTGACAAGAAACCTTTACTGGAATTAGATGAAATGAAGTTCCTAGACCTAATGTCACTTTTCAAGTGACCTGGTATAGGTTGCAGATCTCATCAAATACTATTTTTCGGGAGTTCCGGCACTAAAAAATTAGCTACGTCGTCATTTTTCAAACGATTTTCAATTTTTTAATGTTCTGGAATGAAGAAGTATGCATTTTCAACGGTATTCTATATTATGCTCTTCTGTTAAAAATACTACGCGGTTTTGGAACAACAATGTATTATTTTAGGATTTTTTAATGAAAAATGCGAAAATTGCTCAACATTTTTATAAAGAAACGTCTTTGTTTTATTAAAAAGAAAATAGAAAGAACATTTAGTTCTGCCTGTATGACCTTTTATCATCAAAATCGGCTGAAAAAACCAGTTATTATTTTTTCCAAATAAGAAACTTGGTCGCTTGAATTCTTAAGGGTTAGTGAGGCATTGTTGCGCACTGTGGGATTCTATAATTATATCTTAGATTATTTCCAATTTCAACTTAAAATTTTACACAGATATTTTTAATGCCTTCGAGCAAAAGCTATCGATTTTTTTTTTAAATTTATGTGGAACCGCCTCAGCAGTTCATGTGAGCAAGTTTTTAATTTAGGAAAAATTGAATAGTTGTTGATAAATAGGTCGTAAGATGCTGAATGAAATGTTCTTTCTAAATTTTAATTAACACAAATATGCATCTTTACAACAATGTTGAGCATTTTTTTTGTTCGTGACAAAATTGCCAAATAACAGTTATTCTCATGTTGTCCCAAATTCGCATAGTACTTCAAACAATAAAACACAATATAGCATATTGTTGGAAAGGTCTTTTCTTCATCTTTCCAATATAAAGAGTATTAAAAATCGGCTGAAAATGACAACGCAGAAACTTTCCAACAAATATTTTCTATAAATCAAGACTTTGAGAGAATATTAAATTAATCAAACGTGGTTTTGTGTTGTATTTGACCAGACCTACAACCTTTACTACATCACTTGAAAAGTACATTCATTTCTTTTGATTTGTAGCACCGTGTAATGAATCTACTTCAGTTTTGTTTCGTAGGATCTCCTACGTTCAACGAAGTACATTTGATATAAAATTAATTCAAGAATATTAGAGACGAGAAAATGATAAATATTGATTTGGATGACAAAATGCCCTAAAACTCCAATTTTCCGTATTCTGACTAAGGTTGTAAAGATTTCATTTTCTTTCAGAGATTAGAAAAACTGCAAATGCAGCATAGAGCAGAAATGTTAAAAAATGGGGATTATGGAGAAATAATATCCCAAAACCACGACTTTCGTATTTTTGAAGAAACCGACATATTTCCATTCAAATACTAAGTTTGTTTTTTTAAATGTGTGAACTCTAATTGTCCGAGTGCTACTTCAAAAGTTATACCAGAAATGACAGTGAGAACAGTTCGTCATTTCTAAGTCAATTTCGCTTTACACACTATCACCACAGAGAATAGACATCCATGATTGAACAAATATATTAATAAAACTTGTGTAAATATTTGAACGAATATACACAACGATGTGGACGACTGCTCTATGCGCTATTACCGCATTGTGACGATTAATCTCTACACCACTTGCGTAATATGATACAGGATTGCGGCCGGTTGTCGGCACACTTTTGTCTTTGGCTCATGACATTTCTCAAATTGCATAATAAAGGGACCAATGGAAAGCTAGAGGCCTTAGCTAAGAACTAGTGAATTAATGTAATTTATTGCGTCAATATGAAAAAATGTTACTGGCTATTTAGTGAAATGATAATTTTATGCTATTTAGAAATACCCTAACAAAATTTAGTAAAAATGACACAATATGAATAAAAATCATCAACATTGAAAGAGAAAATAAAATTTACTTTACTTTTAACATCATTCCTCATCAGAAGCACAATGTGTGTATGTGAAAAGTTGGTACGCATAGTACGCACCACTAATGCACAGGCGGATCGCATTCATATTTACAGGGTGACCAACTTATACCACACAGAGTTTAATTAGATTATTTATTAAAAGTCAATATGTAACCCAAGTAACCACTAGGCTTGGAAAGTGCTTTCTAAAACCGTTTTTGGCACAATAGACCGTTCCATTATTGCTATGCCATGAAAATATTTTTTACGGCTTTTCTTCCTTCAAAATGCTGATGTCATTAATCAGAAGATTTTAAATAGTTTATTGAACGCAAGTTTACAATAGTTATGCAT
Source organism: Topomyia yanbarensis (assembly GCF_030247195.1). NCBI lineage: Eukaryota > Metazoa > Arthropoda > Insecta > Diptera > Culicidae > Topomyia > Topomyia yanbarensis. The sequence continues at coordinate 81,803,901 of NC_080670.1, forward strand.
GAAAATGCTCATATGGTGCAAGAAGCATCTGAAATCCAAATAAAATGCTACTTTACTGCATATACTAGTACATACTTGGTGGTTACTTAAGTAATGTTGGGTTTCGAGATGATCTATAGAGTTTAAAAATTGATGTTCGCCGTCATTCTAAAAACAAAAATGGCGGAGACTTCAAAATTCAAAATGGTGACTTTTCCTACGCGCGTTAACGTATGAGACCGTACAATATGAATATCTCATTCGCAAAGGTTGTAATAGTAGGATGTCTGCATATCCAAAATTGATAATCGTCACCATTCAAAAATTCAACATGTCGAAGTTATAGTAAAAAACTACAAAGGGTAGCTCTATGGGGTTGCACGAACTGTAGACGTAGGACTATACTACTAAATGAAAAATATTTATTTTCTTAGTACATGTATAGTAATAATAAATCAAATATATTTCTTACGTATAGTTTAAGCACAACCAATTAACATCGAATGTTACATATTGAACCTAACCTTCTTGGTTATCAGGTCATTTCATTTGTAGTAGGTGATCGAATCTGATTAAACATATTTGAGAAGATCTGAAGAAAGAAGACAGAAAACCGTGACCGAACTAATATCTGGAACTGAAACTTTATAGCACAAGATCAGTTTTTTTTTAATTGTAAAAATTATTCGATTGTGTGTGGTAAAAAACCCGAACCGGTGAAGAAAAATCAAATTTTAGAGAATATAATCAAATTTCATGCTTTCCAGTTATATTTTGCCATTATTGTAACTTTTCTTAAGTACGCATACAAATGTAGCGAATGCAGTGGTCTTAATCATATATCGAAACTATAAATATACAAGAATCGAAAACAATTTTATATATAGACTTAGATGCGTTTTTGTACCGGTTTTTGAGTGGCAGTGTATTCATTCATAAATAGGCTTTGTAGTATGTACCTATCCGCAGAATCAAAATATGTTTCGGCCAAAAATATCTTTTTACTATCTGTGAAAAAAACTGTGATAGATTTCCAAAAAATCACAATATTTTCAAAACTTTGTGAAATTTTCATCAAAATGCCAAAAGTCTGCCATCTGTGAAAAAGAATCTGTGATAAAAAATTGTGAAAAAAAATCTGTGAATATGGTAACCCTGCCAACAAATTAGATATACCTACTTACACATTCGCCTCATTCATTGAATTTTTACCATTTTTTTTTTTGTTAACCATTTTGTTAACGACCTATTGAGTCAATTTGTCAACAGTTTTTTCGGCATTTAATTAGTAAGGGACTGGAAGGTGAAGTATATTTTTCAATATTTAGAGCCATTGTACTCAAGGGAGAGCAAGGTGTTGAAAGGAGAAAGTTTAGAAAAGCGTGGAAGGATCATATATGCAAGCTTAGAGCTCACCGGCGACTTTACCTTTTTGTCTGCTACCGTAGGGGTCAGGGTCTTTTGGCATTAGAAATGCGAATCACCTGAGTCTACGGCATGTCCGAACAAGCGTAAAGTAACTTGTTACTTCATGCTGTCGGAACCGTAGACTCAGGTGATTCGCATTTCTAATGCCAAAAGACCCTGACCCCTACGGTAGCAGACAAAAGGTTAAGTCGCCGGTGAGCTCTAAGCTTGCATATATGATCCTTCCACGCTTTTCTAAACTTTCTCCTTTCAACACCTTGCTCTCCCTTGAGTACAATGGCTCTAAATATTGAAAAATATACTTCACCTTCCAGTCCCTTGCTAATTAAATTCCGAAAAAACTGTTGACTCATTCATTGAACCCAAGCACATAAAACAAAATGAGTCAACGCTGACGATGATGGGTAGAGCGAAAGAGACAACTAGTACCGCGACACTATGTTAACCGTGTTTACAAATGGAGCTCGAATGTACAAGCGACTTTGTGTGCGAGTAATTGTATTCGATATTAAACATAAAAGCATGCTGGAAACGAGCACAACACAAAATAAAGCATAGTGTTTGAACGTACAAGCATATTGGACGGCACCGGGTAGCGTCTCTCCACAGCCAGTGTAACGGACTTCTAATTCAGCTACACTGGCTGTGCAAACACACAGCGCAGTGATCTGCTCCGCCAGCCGTTCAACAGGCAACTGAGCTTGTCCGGCCAAATCCGCTCTTTAAATAGTCGATGATGACGTCATTCATAGAAGTGTAGCGCGCTAGGTACACAAATCTGTCGTGCCGGACTTGGGAAGCGCTATCTTCTGTGTGTAAATGCGCGATATTTTGACTAGGTTGTACATTATTTAAATTTTTAGTGTCATGATATAAAAAATCTTTGGGTTTATCTATTGGAATCTATTCTTAGAAGTAATTCGGGGCGATGTGCGCAAAAAAATTGAAAATTTATCGTGAGATGACTGAATTACATGCGTTTTAAATTGGACCACTTTTCGTTACATACCATTTTTGTAGAATTTGCAAAGTGCACCCCCATATCGAAAACAAAGACGTAGTCCTACGTCAAAAATCCGTCGTAATAGATATGACGGATTATTTGCTATAGACAAATCTGAAAACCTTCAATTTGGGTACTTTTAGAATGGAGATGTCGCCATCTTGGATTTCCAAATGACCAGATAACGATTTTTGGCATCGACTCATAAAAACCGTGTCGAAAATATCCATATTGATTGGGATATAGAGAATTCCGCTAAACCGGCTGTCGCCATCTTGGTTTTCAAAATGGTGTCAAAAATCAATCTCTAGCATCTACTCGTCGAGCCCGTTCTGAAAATACTCATATTGATTGGATTATAGAGAATTCAGAATTTGCCACAAAAAATGGGGTGCCGACAACCGGCCATGTTTTCAAAACTGAACCAAAAAAATTGTGGCGAACATTTCGTCACCATTCAATGTTAAATCACAATGTAGAATAAATTCACTTCGTAAATATTCAATGCGCACATTTTTTGATCGATTTACACTAATCAATTGATCAAAAAAAAAAAAAACTTTTGAGTAGATTTTAATTTGCTCAAAAAATATTTTGGTTGTAGAACAGAACATAACAGGAATATCCTTTAGGATGATGAATAACATCCTAAAGGATATTAAATGCAACATCGTAAGAACCAAAGTCCTCAATGGTACGAATGACGATAAAATTGAGAAACGTTTAAATGGTTTGTCACCATGTACTAATTCGAAGTACCTTAAAAGTGTTTTCAATTATGTTTATAATATGAAGTTGCGGGCTACCAAACCTATTTCTTTACATACTCCGGTCAGACTCCTAGGTAAAAGTTCTGTAACCAGATCTCGGAAAACTATCTTTGAAAACCGTTCGGTGTTTGTATTTGTATTTAAAATTTGTGTTCATCTGACACTAAGTCTTAATGAACTAAACTAAAAATAATTAACCTAATGTAACAGCAAACGGTGACGAAATTGTGATGAATTATAATTGAGGTCAAAGTGCTCGGCAAACTCGTTGAAGCGACGAACCATCGCCAAAATCGGACTATTAGCAGCGTAGTTGGTGTTTCGCATTTCGATGTGTAGTAATGTCCGAGGGCGAAGAACACGGGTTGGGGCGTAGAGGTTGATTTGTCCAAGGAGATCGGGAACATCATACTCAGCCAACAGAAGCTTTGATATGAAAATGGCCTGCGAAGTATGTCTACGTTCTTGCAAAGTATGTAGTCCTAATAGTCTGCAACGGTTCTCATATGGTGGCAGGTTCAACGGATCATTCCAAGGCAATTGACGTAAAGCATATCGTATAAATTTGCGCTGGACAGCTTCAATCCTTTCACTCCACGTTGCATGATAAGGGCACCAGACGATGTTTGCAAATTCCAACAGCGAGCGCACCAGTGAGCAATATAAAGCCTTGAAACACAGAGGATCCCGGAATTCGCTAGAAATTTTGAACATAAAACCTAGAAGTCGATTTGCTTTGTCGATGGTCGCTGACAGGTGATTGGTATAAGTTAGCCTTTCATCGAGAATAACACCTAGATCTTTTACGTGGTCAACGCGTTGCAGCTGAGTTCCGGCAATGTTGTAGTTAAAATTAAGCATGTCTCTTGTACGATGAAAACTGATGACAAAACATTTCGTAACACAAAGGATCAACATGTTTCTTTGACACCAATTGTAAAATGTATCAATGAGACACTGTAACTCACGGCAATCGGCTTCATTCCTTATCACAAGAAATATCTTCAAGTCATCGGCGAAAAACAGTTTCGCATTAGAACAAAGACCGCATCATTCACGAGCAATGAAAATAGTAATGGACCTAGTGTACTACCTTGGGGAACTCCGGAATTATTGCAAAAAGATTCAGATACGTTGTCGCCAATTTGCACGACGCACTCGCGGTGAACAAGGTAGGATCGAAGCCAGTGGCAGAAACTCGAGGTACATCCTAGTTTATCAAGCTTTGCAAGCAGTATCTCATGGTTGACTGTGTCGAAAGCGACCTTAAGATCTGTGTAGACCGTGTCCACCTGGAGTTTCCTGGATATGTTTTCAATGCAAAACGATGTGAAGCTAACTAAATTCGTCTCAACTGATCGACCAGGGAAGAATCCGTGCTGACAAGGGCTTATGTAATGTTTACTAGCAAAAAACAGCACCTCGTTGATAAGCGCTTCGAAGATTTTCGACTCAACTCTCAGCGAAGTGATTCCCCGGTAGTTCACGATGTTGCTTTTGTCATTTTTCTTGTGAACCGGAAACATAACTGAAAACTTCCAATCATCGGGAAATTTTTGCTGCTGAAGCGACATATTGAAAAGGTGCGTCAGTGGGATCGCTAAGATATCGGAACATTTTTTCAGAACAGCAGACGGCATAGCACTTTGTCCTGGAGCATAAGACGATTTTGTTTTCCGTATTGCAGAGAGAACCGATTGTACTGAAATAGTGAATACATCCATATCCACTGTCCCAATGGGAACATCACGGGTCGCGTTTTCGAGCTCGACGGCAGATGGCACATCAGTCGTGAAGACACTTGAAAAGTAGCTGGCAAATAGGGAGCATTTTTCCGCCGTTGTAGTCGCTACTTCGCCATTGTAGACCATCCTAGACGGAAGACCCGTTTCCTTTCTCTTCGTTTTAACAAAAGCCCAGAATCCCTTCGGATTTCGTCGTAAGTTTTGTTGGATGCGGTTCACATATCCTTTGTACAGCAATTTATTGTAACAGCGGTACTCATTACTGGCGAGTGCGAAAAAGCGCTTGAGAATAGGGCATCGACGATTTGTGTACGCACGTAGGGCTTTGGCGCGGGTGCGTTTCAGATTCCGAAGCATGGCGTTAGACCATGGAGGCTTCTTGGGAGGTTGATATTCTGGCACGGATTTTTCAACACAGTCAATGAGTAATCGGTTATAGAGATCGACTGCAGCATTTACATCAACTTGATCAAGTAGTACACTCCAGTCAATCGGCGATAGGGTGCGACGTAGTGCTGCTAAATCAGTTTTGCGAAAATTACGACGATTCACAGCTAAAGCTTCTTCATATTGTGGTGAACTAATGATGGAAATGGATATTTCCAATGCGGGATGATAGTTATCCAAAGGAACGATAACACTGGAAGCTTCACTCACAGAACACCCAGGCAAAGCATTCTCATTGACGAACACAAGGTCAAGAAAACGGGATTGATGGTTGGAAATCGTGCTTACTTGATTTAGTCCGTGAAAAGCCATCCCGTCCAGAAGTAAGCGGCTGGCAGGATTTGTTGTCGAGGATAAAGGGTTAGGGTAAGCGTATCCACGTCCAGAAGAAACCCACATCAGTCCTGGTTGGTTGAAATCACCAAGAACTATTATCACATCGTTTGCATCTGCCTGAGAAGAAGCATGTTCTATAGAGTCGAGATGGAGCTGCGTAATAGTGCAGTCAAGTCGCTTTTCTGGAGGAATGTAAACAGCTCCAATAAAATAGCTCTTCGTCTGCGTAGTAATCTTCGTCCAAACAACTTCAATGCTTGATGAACTATCTACACCAAATTCACAGGATGCTAGTGCAGAAGAAACAGCGATCAAAACTCCCCCGCCGCGACCATGAACACTGTTATGTGCGCTTCGATCCGCACGATAAACCGCATAAGAATCCCCGAAGAGCTGCATCGATGTAATACGATCATCAAGCCAAGTTCCGTCAGAACATAAATATCGTAGTCGCCGTCAAGAGCAGCCAAGTACAAGTCCTCGATTTTCGTCCTTAGCCCTCTGACGTTTTGGTAGTATAGCCGTAAATCGTCAGTGGCACGTGGCAATCGTGCCGACATGCTGAAGGGGCGTGATGTACCCGATGGCATGCTAGAAACCAAAAGGTTTTCAGGAAGCGGATCGTCATTTAAAGCAAAATACTTGCCTGGGAAGGGAGTTCGGAAGACCCCCTCACGACCTCCGAACGCAGGGCCGGGACGACTGAGCTGGTCGCTGGCTGGTAGCACGACTGCGTCGGAGCGCTCGGGGGCTTCCGTAGTACGGTATAACAGGCGTCCCGGTGATGGCAGCGCAGCGTGAATTTTTTTGTGCAGTCTCGGCGATGGCGGTGAAATTATTCTTCGGCTAAACAACAGCAAATCGTCGGAACGAGTTGTACCCGATGGCATGCTAGCAACCAGAAGGTTTTCAGGAAGCGGATCGTCATTTAAAGCAAAATACTCGCCTGGGAAGGGAGTTCGGAAGACCCCCTCACGACCTCCGAACGCAGGGCCGGGACGACTGAGCTGGTCGCTGGCTGGTAGCACGACTGCGTCGGAGCGCTCGGAGGCTTCCGTAGTACGGTATAACAGGCGTCCCGGTGATGGCAGCGCAACTTGAATTTGTTTGTGTAGTCTCGGCGATGGCGGCGAAATTATTCTTCGTCCAAACAACAGCAAATCGTCGGAACGAGTTGTACCCGATGTCATGCTAGAAACCAGAAGGTTTACAGGAAGCGGATCGTCATTTAAAGCAAAATACTCGCCTGGGAAGGGAGTTCGGAAGACCCCCTCACGACCTCCGAACGCAGGGCCGAGACGACTGAGCTGGTCGCTGGTTGGTAGCACGACTGCGTCGGAGCGCTCGGGGGCTTCCGTAGTACGGTATAACAGGCGTCCCGGTGATGGCAGCGCAACTTGAATTTGTTTGTGCAGTCTCGGCGATGGCGGCGAAATTATTCTTCGTTCAAACAACGGCAAATTGTCGGACATGCGTCCCGATGGTGGTTGAATTATTCCGTTATAGCTGATTGAACTGATGATGGTGAAGCAGGCTGATGAGTATCGGCCTGAACTGGCGATTGATCTGGCTGCGGATAGAGGGGTTTCCAAAAATTTCCATCTGATACGGTGCGATTGCTCTTGAATTCGCGGAAAAGAATTCCTTCGGGCCATGTTGAAGCAGATAGGGCTCGCGCCTTGAGATCAGGTTTGATTCCAACTTTAAACGAGATGAAATTCATTGTGCTTACGTCACGATCCTTTGCAACAAGTCTAACGACTTCCACGTCATCGGTGATAAGACGCTGTTTCGCCAAAATGGAAATTTGGTCAACAGAAACATCGCGTGCAATACGTGAAAGGTAAAGCCAAAACTTCGGTGTACGATCAGCTACTGTTATCGTGCCAAGAGATGGTGAAACAGGCATACCAGTACCACGTAATAGAGATGAGACATTAGATTTAGCCCCATCTTTATTCGGGAAAAGACGGCGAGCTTTGTTACGACTGGCTTCGGCAAATGGACGTTGAGTAGTCTTCGGTGTCAATGAATTAGAATTTATAAGGGCCGTAAAATTCGAACGAATCTCCAACTTCAACTCAGTTAGTATTTCACCCTTAAGTTGTTCGACAATTTGGTTGTGTGCACCTAACACCTCTTCCTGTCCAACCTCATAGGCAGCTCTTACAGCTTGTCGATGACGCTTATCGGACATCAGATTAGTGCAGGATTTGCATAGCCAAAATATCTGCTTATTATTTAAAACATCGTCAAAGCAGTTTTCGGCAATCCCGCTGCATTTGGGATGAAAAGTAGCATTGCAAAATCCACGACAGGAGATGCGCGTTCCCGCAATATCATTTGCACACGAGTGGTACAGCAACGTATTCATTTTCATTCAATCACACCACACACCACACAAAGCCGAACTGTTGTGATTGCACGATTCTACGAACAATGCCGCTCCACAAGCTACTGCTGTCTCGTAAATGAGCGGGTTGATAGGGCAGCAATAAAATTGATTTTCACGGTAAATTAAATTGCTTCTTAACGGATAATACTATCTTCGATTGACCTTCGTCACCTCACGGGATCGTAACACAAATAACAAGCGTAAACTAAACACGTAACACGTTAAAAATCAAAAAGAATATGGGAGCGTTGTTTACTCAACTCAACACAACTTAACAAACGCTTCAGCCGGGGAACCAGCCAAAGAAAACTTACCTCCTTCAATCAACACCAACAGCCATCAAAATTAGCTGCTAAATATCAGAGAGCCATTCAATCAATGATTTCTGCATCCAGTATATCGAAATCAAAAACCAGCAAATTCAACGAAGTAATGCCTAATGTATCCCATTCAAAAACCAGCACCACCAATCAAAAAACCTATTTCAATCCACCTAGTTGTGCAATGGTGCTTTTCTAATTTATCCAAACTACGATTGCATGGCTGGTTATGTTCAATATACTTGTGAAAGAGTCTATTACATTCATAGTACACTTGGCGCTTATATACAAGTGCTAGGCAACCACGAACCTGATGAGCTACATGTCTATGCTAAAATACTTGACACAAATATAATATATAATTTACTGTAATCAGCATTTGTTCAATGTTGACTTCATGCTAACCAGTTATGCGTGGGTGGGGTTGTTAGAGGTGAGCTCAGTGAAAACCAACAACCTTATCTCGGCCTGGAGGGCCGTTTGTTATATATAAGTCGAATCAGTTCGTCGAGATCGGAAAATGTGTTTGTATGTATGTATAATTTAAACTTACACAATGTTATCAGAGATGGCTGAACCCATTTGCACAAACTTAGTTTGAGAACGGTATAACGCTCCCACAGGCTACTATTGATGTTATTGTAGATCGGAGTTACGAGTTAAAGATATACGGTCACACAGTAAATTCCCACAAAAACTGGTAACGCCATGATATAACGTTGCAAAACATAACATATACATAACATAACACACAGTAAATTTTCAAGGAAGCTTACCCAGAAATCCTGCTCAGAATACCACAGGCTGTGTAGGAATTCTGCCAGACTATGGGAATCCTCCATCCATCCAAATAATGAGTAGGATTTAATAAGGAGCTTGAGATGATCATCACAAGAATCCATCAGAAATTTCAGCAGAGAAACGTAAGAAGACGTGTAAGTATCCCGTCATAATGCTTAAATAAGCAGGATTCGTCAAAATACTAAGAAAGTACCAAATACCCGACTTAAGAGTGAGCGGACTCGGTCAAATAGCATTTTATGACTCACAGTATTCAAATTTAAATTTATAGTTTTCAAAAGTAGTTGAAAATCACACCATGCCCTCTTTCCCTCCTTTTTAAGTGTTCCCTAAAACTTCACTCTTATAAATTTCCATCAATTAAACTTGAAAATATTCGAACACGTTTTCAAAAAAAAATTAGTGAGAATTAAAATCAATAACATTCCAAAGAACTATGCATATTCATAAGAAGGTAGCATCTCAGACAGATACATTCACATATTTAAATATTATAGAAATATTTATATTTTTGTTACACTTTACCTAGGGACCATTCATAAATTACGTAACGCGCTTAGGGGGGAGGGGGTACCTTGAAGTTGTGACATGTTGTCACGTATGGGGGAGGGGGAGTAAGCTAGATCGTTACGTAACATCAAATGCAACATATTTGCATTTGGTAACACGTTTTTACTGAACAAAAAAAAGTTTTTTCGAAGAATTTGTTACGTAATAGGGGAGGGTGGGATAGAGAAATTTGTGACAATTTGTTACATTGGGGGAGGGGGAATCAATTTCGGGCAATTTTCGCGTTACGTAATTTATGCATGGCCCTTTAATCGTCATGAAAATCAACCAACGTGTTCAGGGGGCACTAGTGGTTGATTGCACTAGTTCACAGCAATCCGAACTCAATTAGCTGGTGGACATTTGCAATGTAAAATTGGGTGCTGCATCCGAAAATGAAGACCAAAAAAATTATAGTAGAACAGTTTTCGAGTTACACTAAAAAAAGAATTTCACCTTTAAAATAAAAAGTACATTCAGTACAATCCAAATGTCTGCTGTTGTAGTGCATCGATATGAAATAATATTATATTGAATTAAAGGTAATTACCTGTAATGCACTTTCGGTCGTTAGGTAATGCACTTTCGGTCGTTTGAACATTTTGTTTTAGTGCGACTACTAGTTCTGAAGTTATTCAGAAATGGTATTCGAATATAGAAGTTCAGATTTTTATTTTTATTCTGTAATCTAATGTTTTCATGAGGAATTCGCCAGTGGCATGGAAAGCACCGCTTTTTTCAATTTCGAAGATTTGAGGCATTTTCGGTCAAACTTTTAGTGTTCACACGACGTAAAAATATGCATATTTCGGGGGTACTTTTCTTAGCATTATGCCGAGAATTGAGATTCTGTAAAATGCGATTCTTAATACTCTACCTATGACGCAAAAAAATTTCAAGCATTTTCCGAGCTGACAAAAAATGCGGGCCTGAAATTTATCTCCTGCAATGTTTTGACCTAGAGCCAAAAACCAAAATTTCTTCCGGTTCCTTCCTTCGACACCAAATCGTTTATTTAAAAAATTGCCATAAAATATAAAATCCAACGCACGTCACTGGGGAAACAAATCTTGAATATACTGGGAACCAAAAAAGTCAGAAATTATTGATTCAAGTTTAACTTCTAGCCAGATCAAAAAAGGAGTTTCTAAAAAAACGCGTTTAAAAGGTATAGTACACTAACGACAGAATAGAAAATTTGAACATTTAGGTGTTTTTAGCATTCAAATATTTTCGTATATCATTTTTGAAACGCAAAAGCACATTTTACTCCAATTAAAAAAAACGATTTCATAAAAATTCTACAACTTGAGATCGATGAAATTCTAAAATATATTCAAACAACTTTTCATGTTCTGAAGTAGATACACTGCATAAATCCAAACTTATATTTTATCTATTGCACACATTATATATGTATGCACAAAAATGTGCTAAAAATATAAATTGAATTAATCACACACATATATTTGATGTAAAATCTGCTATGAAACGAATTTTTATGTGACAAACTTTTATGATTTTGATGTAGGCCACATAAATTTCAATCGATTTCACATGATATTTATGTGTGACAGATAATTTTTTGTGTGTTGCCACAAATTGCAAAAAATCATGAGTGAAATCAATAGATTTATTATAGCGAATTTGATCAGTGTAATATCTTCTAGATACAGCAAAAACCCAGTTAAACGCATTCCGGAACCGGTTCGGATATCTGGATGGAGTCAGTATGGTTTCCAACTCAAATGCAACAACCGATTCCAACTCAATCGATTTCAGAATCGGTTATTGCATTTGAGCTGGAATCCATACTGGTTCCATTCAGGATTCCGAATCAAATTCCATATGGTTTGATCGGGAAGAGTTTGGTTTGAGAAAAGCACAATTACACTAATAGTGTAATTACACTATTAGTGTAATACATTACACTAATACGGAAAGTTTCAATATTTTATTTTTAATGCCAAAGAACCTTCCACAGTTAATAACTGATTAAACAAAGCAAAAATTAATTAAATCCATCGTGCCATTCCATTTTTATCTACAGAGATCATATTCTGGACCGAGCTACATTACTAGCTACACCATTTAAATAATCATGGTCTTGAGATAGTCCATCATTTAAACATATGCTAAATATCTATATGCCGCCTAATATCTCCTGGAAGTCCTTATCTTCCTGCATACCTTTCCACACAATCATTGGTATTAAAATTGTGATATTCACTTTTATCCTTAAATAATAAACCTATTAGCGGCCCTTACACGTACAATATTTTTGTCAATACTAGAGAGTATTGACAAAAGTATTGTACGTGTAATGAAAAAAGTGGTATTGACGATGTGGATTTCAAATGGGATTGAAATATTGCAACAATATCGTCAATACTCGTATTGACAAAAATATTGAACGTGTAAAGCGGCCCTTACACGTTCAATATTTTTGTCAATACCAGTATTGACGATATTGTTACAATATTTCAGTCCCGTTTGAAATCCACATCGTCAATAATTTTTTTGCCATTACACGTACAATACTTTTGTCAATACTCTCTAGTATTGACAAAAATATTGAACGTGTAAGGGCCGCTTAAGGGCCGCTATTAACGAGAAGTGGTTCGGTTCAAACACTTTAAAGCGCTTCTGCTTATAGACCTAGCCAAGCGCAAAATGTTCACAAAAAAGTGCCGCACCGTATATTGACACAGACGAAACAATTGTCCATCATCTCCTCGATTTGTAAAATTTTATTAACCGACTCGATAATAAACAATCCTGCAACAAGAACTATCTGAAAAAACGAATACGAAAGAAGCCGCTGCAATTTTGATGTGCGGGCATCGTGAATATTCAAGGCAACTGACAGGGCTGAGCGATTGCCTGAATGAACTGTCAGTTAACCGGAGTGAACTGAGCTCAAGAGCGTCAGGCCCAAGAGGGTGACGTGACGTCATATTTTCGTAGCCAACATAAGAACTTTGCTTGTAACAAAATGAACGAAATTAATTTTAAATACGAACGAGGAGAACTTTAGTTTACATCAAATCAGTTAAAGTGTTCATTGTTTTCTTTTGTTTACTGCTACTATTGTTTGTTGATGACATTTTAAGCGATTTTGACGTTGTCAAACTGACCCCCATCGATCGGTGGAAAAACGATGTTGCCTATTGTCATACTCTGTATGTAGAGATAGGGATGCCAGTTACCTGGTCAGGCCAAATACCGGACGCTTTGCCGGATAGAACTGCGCAGTTACTTCAGTTAATCGTACAGACATGACGTCACACATGAAAAACTGACCGGAAAACTGAACGTGTGGTGGGCCCTTTAGCCCGCTTCGCTGGTCGTTCCTGCACGCTCATTCAAAACTACTCAAAATATTAGTTTCCACTACTCAATTTCAAAAACCGGGGCAAACTGTCAAAAAATGAGTATCGATTTGAATAGAATTGACTGAACTCTGGAGTAACCATGAAATTATCAACTATTTGAGTGAAAAAAAACTTACTGGAACAGCCCACACACAAAAAATTCAAAATAGTTTCAAATGTTGATTCAACAGCAAAAGAATCAACGAGGAGACATTCGGAAAACTAAAAGGTAAGTTTTCGCAAGTGTGGTTTCTTTTTTAAACTAACATATTTTATTATTTTGCATATCCAGTAGCACGAGATCCTATTTACAGGAAAAAGGAGAAAGGACCTCGGAATAAATTTATAAGCATCGTATTAAAAACTAGAGATACAGGTAAGTGGAATTTTATATACAGATTAATGCGTTTGTTAGTATTATTAAAAATACAAATTGGTTAAATTTCAAATTTTGTCTGTACTCAAAATTGACATTTTGTACCCGAACTCAAAACTGAGTAAGTGAGGAAAACTCAATTTTTGACCATGTGCACTTTTTTATGGAATTGAGTGGCTGGTCACTCACTTTTGAGTTATTTTCAATGAGCGTGTGTATCTCTTTTGTAAAAGGGTAAGTTTTCCTTCTATCCTGAAGATAGAATAGTTAATGACGACCCTATACGCACTATGAGTGGCCCTAGAAGAACTTCGGGATCGAAGCCATCCGCGGATCGAACAAAAAGTAATTGATGTGCTTCTTCATTGGTTATTTATAGCTTTGACTTGCGTGCTTTCGCAGCACCATTTCCAAAGCAACAGAATTCAGCACAACAGAAGAATGTTTTGTTGTGAATGGCGATCAAACGGTTCGTGATACAATTTTTCCTATGCTTGGACCAATTTAATGCTCATCGCCGGAACCAACGATTATACCAACCAATATCAACGACTGTGAAAAAACTAACGCAACGACTGTGGCAATAGGCACTATAAGCAAAACTAGGTTCGATTAGCAAGTGATAGGCCTTTGTAGAAACGATGATAGAAAATAAAAAACTCGTTAAGTTAACCCTCGAATCCAAACGATATTTTCCTATAAGAAGGAACATAAGTATGCTTCAAAGCGTTATTTTTTATTAATTTTTGTGATTTTTTCCCGATTTACAAACGTTATTTATGTAATAGCTAAATGCAACTTTTTATAAACCTACAATAAATGTCTGAAGCTCAATCGTGATTTTTTGTACTAGCATATAACATCGAGAATTTACCCGTACAATCTAGTACCTAGTACCTCATACCGGAAGAATGTGATCCTTTTACTTAAAACTATTATCACCATAGATTATTCAAGCACGCATTTTGTGGAATGTGCTGCCCGACATTCAATTATTTTTGTTACCAATTATCATCACCGAATGTCCTTATTACCTACACCACGATCAGTTGAATTTCCAATAATACTAGCACTTGAAAGGCTTGAGAATACGTGGACAATTATTTTAAATTTTTCTATAAATGTAGTATTCTGCCGCTAGAAGCATAATTGTCCCATGTGCTATGGGAATCCCTATACATATGGGACAACTATGCTTCTAGCGGCAATATTGCCTCAAGTAAAAATGAAAATAATGTTATGGTACAGGAAATGTGTTATCTAATACGAATCACAGATTGGTTTGCTCCAAACTAAAACTGCCAGGAAAAAATCACACAGGTAAATGTCTTAGACACATCTAGAATAAAACTATCATTTGCACAGTCCACAACAATTTAAAATACTTGTTTCTTTTTGCTTAGAGTTGCTATCCCTACAGGATGTCGCCCGGCGGAAAACGTTGATCAACTGGCAATGACACCTGAAAAGATATTGTATTAAATCGAATTACTTAATCTAGTATGTACAATACTTGCTCTACTATGAGGTCAGTACCCGGGAGGATTTCTCCGTCACAATTCCACTTCGACAGGCTGCGGTTACTGCTTCCTGTTGCGTCAACTCCTGCACTATGCGAGGTAGATACATTGCCGCTTGCGGCTGCGGAGTTCTTAGGTTCTTCCTCAATAGCGCTATTAACGTGACCGTCACCTTGACACGTGATAGTTGTAGTATCCGCATTAAAGGTAAACTTCTTTGTTCGATATATCTCAACAAATGATAAATCGCTCTGTTGTGGAATGGTAAAAAAATCCGAGAAGAAGCCAAGAGAAACAAATATGTAAAATGGATTTCAACACAGAGATCATGTATTAAGGGGTTATATATGTTGACGTCGGTAAAAATTATTATAAAGATCCAAACAGTAAAATCCAAGCTGTACTGTTTTTTTTTGTCTTGCTCCCTTATGAGGGCTTAGGTAGGGGAAAATGAGGCAATATGAGCAATATACCCTAAGGTTGAAGACAAATATATCTGCAGCAAAACATACAAATAATCCCAAATTTCCCTCTATTTGTAGAGTACAACATATTCTTCACATGCAGTTGTTGAGCGTGCTGAAGAAAATTCAAAATCTTTGAAAATAATCGTTGTAATGATCGATTTTTGACTTGGCCAGAACCTTGTGGGGCAATATGAGCAATCTTAAGGGACAATATGATCATGTCGCAAAAGATTATATTTTATTACAAAATTTAAAATGTATTTCACTTATAATTAATAAGAATCATATTTTGATTTAGTGACATTTAGTTGCCAATGAAATTCATCTTATAGTTTTTAACAGCATTTTCGGAACTATTAGATACAAATTTTCATTTTGTTTTAATTATATCTTTGCGAGTAATTTTCTGGAGCAAATATTATTATTCATCGTTCATAGTATTTTCAGGTATAAAACATTTACATAGGGATAACTTTACGGAATTTAATGCATAAGTTCATATGAGATTTGCGTGGTGATCATTTTGCCGCATGCTGTAGAACTATTTGCACAGATTTTTTGTGGAAACTAAAAAGTCTTGTTAAAATATTTTTATAATTGAAATAGTTAGAAAGACGTTAAATATTACGGAGATTTATGCTTTTCTCAATTACCGCACACATACGTCAAATATTACGGAGATTTATGCTTTTCTCAATTACCGCACACATACGTCATGCGAATGCTTATTTCATATAGCTTGAATCTTATAACATTTTCAGTTCTTTGACAACCCGTCAGATTTTTGTGTTCTTTGTGATTTAAGATTTGTTTTATGTCGCAATTGAAGTGTTACATCATCTAATGGTGCTTGACGGAGCATTCGTGCAAACAAAAAAATCGAAAATTGTTCATAGACTCTTGGAAAACGGGGGAGATATTTCCCCTACCCCCAGGCATTTGGCTCGCACGCATAAGGACAAGATTTCGTTTCCTTACACTCGTCAGAGACCCAAAGCTTCTGTGTTTGGTTAACCGTGACATCACTCGGTACCAGCTTTAGTGAACTGATTGGATTAACTGGCGCCAATCGGGTGTTAGCTCGGATATTTCGTCAAATTGGCAGCAAGTTGGTGTCAGTTACTGGCGAGTGGAACACGAAATATTCAAATCTAACTTTTCTAATAACACGGTGTGTATATAAAATGACCTTATTACAAAAAAGCATCGCTGAATCTTTCGCTATTCGATAGCAGACCTTTATACCTTTAATTTAAGATTTGTTTGAAAATAATACAACGAGGGTCGACGAACCTTTTTATTTTTTCAATTCAATGAGGGTGGCTAACTATCGCCAAAAACAGAAAGAGCCAAACTAACTCTTCTAAAGCTTCAATCATGCCATATGTACTCGATAACATTGCTCTTCGTTATTTTGCGCAAAATGCTGCGGACTTAGCGACGAATTATTTGCCGCTGTTGTTAACAAGTCTAACTTATTTTGGATGTGTAGCACCTGCAAAAATATCATAGACAAAGCACGTTTTCGTAACGCATTAGTGTCCGTTGAGTCCGCAAACCAAATGGTGATCGAGGAGCTTAAAAAATTCAATTCGCAACGACATCCAGGAGGAATTAAAGGTGAAAATTCGGACTTCAAAACGTTGATCGACTAGTGTACCAAAAACGCAGGCTCCTGGACCGCGGCAATTTTCTTTTAATTCTGCTAAAAGAAAGAGAGACAACGACGATACAGGCTCCAATCCTTCTAAGCTGCTACGTGGTACTGATGCCGCCGGTTCATTGACACCATCCATCGCTGTGAATCGTGACGATAAAAAGTTTTGGTTGTACCTGTCAGGAATTTCGCCCGATGTCCCTGATGAAAGCGTCACCAAGCTAGCTGCGGATAAATTCGGAAATTCGAACATCACTGTCAAGTAGGTCCCTCGTGGCAGAGATCCTAGAACGCTGAATTTTGTCTCCTACAAAGTGGGCATGCCCACGGATCTTAAGGAAAAGGCTATGACGGCGTCGACATGGCCAGTTGGCATTGCTTATCGTGAGTTTGAAGAGAAGTAGGATTCCAGAAAGGTTTTTTGGAAACCGAATGCGCCCGTCTCAGCAACAATGACTGCTTCCACTGCTCTTCGCCCTCCTCCCAACTAGTTACATCGCCTGTTTCACATCCTGAATTGCCTGTTCCCGAAGTTGCCGCACATTCCGAGCAGTTTTTTTTCCGTTTACTACCAGAACGTGCGAGGAAGAATTCCATCTAGCGCTTTCTTCTAGTGACTACGACGTCATTGTCCTTACGGAAACCTGGCTGCGTGAAGACATATTAAACGATGAGCTCTCGTCGAACTACGTAATATACCGCTGCGACCGCAACTCAACAACCTGCGTTATCTGCGTCGAGGCGGTGGCGTCCTAATAGCGGTAAAGAACAACCTCGTAGGCTCGCAGCCTACGAGGTTGTTCTTTACCTGGAATTGAACGCCTGGAGCCAATCGCCCTCCCGAATCAATCTGTATATATTAGCTGTGTTAATCTCAGGCCAAATAGTGATCCGGATTTGTATCACGCGCACGCTAATGCCGTTCAAACAATTCTAGACAATGCTGGCACCACCGACACTCTTCTCGTCTTTGGAGACTACAATCTTCCGCGCCTTCAGTGGTCGCTCGATAATGTTACCTACCTATTAATGCCTCTTCGGAATAAGAAATAGCTGTAACGGAGTCTATGGTTGCAGGCGGTCTGTACCAGATCTGCTCATTGACGAATGTGAACGGGAGGATTCTCGATCTTGCATTCGTAAACAACACGGATATCGTAGAGCTGCTTGAACCTCCGACTGCTATTCTCAAAGTCGATCCTCACAACAAACCGTTTGTCCTGCGGCTAGAAGTACGTACCAACACTGGAGATAATTCATTTCATTCGATTGACGACCTTGATTTTGACTTTAACCGTTGCAACTTTGACGAAATCTCCGCACTGATTGCCACTGTCGACTGGACCGACTTAATGTGTTGTAATGAGCTTGACGAAGCAGTCGCCCTGTTTTATGGTAAAGTATATGACATACTCCGCCTAAAGGTTCCACTGAAACGAGTCAACAGGAGGGTGAATTTAAAATTTCCATGGTGGAACGCTGAGATTCGCC
Organism: Topomyia yanbarensis; assembly: GCF_030247195.1. Classification (NCBI taxonomy): domain Eukaryota; kingdom Metazoa; phylum Arthropoda; class Insecta; order Diptera; family Culicidae; genus Topomyia; species Topomyia yanbarensis. Next base: position 81,822,559 of record NC_080670.1, read on the forward strand.
GTTTGCGTAATGCCCTGCGAAAACAACACAAGCGTTATTTCCGACATTAATCAGACGAAAACAAAGTTACTCTTCGACGGATAGAACTGCAGTACGAAACGGCCCGAAATTCCGCTTTTCGTATTTGAATCATGTGTAAAATAGCCTTCGCGATCACCCTGAAACATTTTGGAAATTCATTAGCAGCAGAAAACGATCTGGTAGTACTCCCACTGACGTTTTCCTTGTAAACGCAAGCGCACAATCTCCAGTTGATACCGTAAATTTGTTTGCTGATTTCTTTCGCGGAGTGTTTAGAAGCGACTATACCGTCCCTTCGGAAGAGTATTTGGAATCATTACCATCGTACAACATAAATCTCCCCCGTCCCACTGTAAGTCGAGCAGCCGTCTTGAAGGCTCTGACTGCTGTTGATTCATCGAAAGGGCCTGGCCCCGATCAGCTCTCGCCCCAATTTATAAAAAGCTGCACCCACGTGCTGTCTCTTCCATTGTGCATCATTTTCAATCGCTCTCTCGCTGAAGGCATTTTTCCTATCGCCTGGAAAGAAGCTGCTGTCGTTCCCATCCATAAGGCTGGAAATATTCACAACGTCGAAAATTACGGAGGTATCACATTATTAAACTGTCTCTCCAAAGTTCTCGAAAAACTGGTCTACAACTTCACGTATACAGCTGCATCCCACATTATCTCGGAGTATCAGCACGGGTTTGTCACAAAATGATCAACAACTTCTAACCAGACAGCTTACACTTCTAAGTTGTTTCCCGCCGTCGAGAAGCGTCATCAGGTGGACGCAATTTACGTCGATTTCTCAAAAGCTTTCGACAAAGTACCTTACAACATCGCAACCCTGAAATTAAAGCGTTTGGGATTTCCCACCTGGCTGACTAACTGGTTGCAGTCGTATCTTTCCGATCGCTCGGCATTCGTGAGTATAAAAAACACGCGCTCAAGAACATTCAGAACACCCACAGGTGTCCCGCAAGGCAGTCATCTGGGCCCGCTTATTTTTATTCTGTTTATTAACGATATCTGTAGTCGGATCAAGTCTGGGAAATTGCTATACGCGGACGATCTCAAAATCTTCCGAACTATCACTTCTGCACTTGACGCCGTAGTGCTTCAAGAAGATATCTGTAATGGAATGGAAGTCAACGTTAATAAATGCAAAGTAATCAGTTTCGGACGCTTGCTTACTCCAACTCGCTATGAATACAGCCTAAAAGGAAGAACAATTGAAAGCGTCGACTTGATCCGTGACTTGGGAGTGCTCTTTGATAGGAAGTTGAGCTTTTCCGACCATATCACCGCGACAACTGCTAAGGCTTTCGGAATGCTGGGCTTCTTAAAACGGAACACGGCGGACTTCGATGATTTCTATGCACTAAAAGCACTTTACTGTGCCCTGATCAGAAGTGTTCTGGAGTATGCTGTGCAAGTGTGGGCACCATACCATGCCGTTCAAATTGACCGACTAGAACGTATACAAAGATGTTTTGTGCGATTCGCCCTCAGGAAACTTCCATGGAATGATCCAGTTGTGTTGCCTCCTTATGTCGATAGATGTATGCTACTCGGTCTGCAGACTCTGGCGACTCGCCGTATTTTCCTGCAAAGTTTTTGTTTTCGACTTGCTGTCAGGTAATATCGACAGTCCCGATCTTCTCTCGGGCGTTAATTTGTATGCACCTCCTCGTGTTCTCCGTAACCCCACTCTGTTGTGGATCCCTAGACACCGTACTTCATATGATCAAAATAATCCACTGGAAAGATGTTGCCGCAGATTTAAAGAAGTTTCTTCAGTGTATAATTTTAACGTTTCCGAGCATAGATATAAGATATTAATAAGAAATATATAGTTTAAAAATGTGTCTGTGCGGTGTATACCGAAGATAAGGAAATAAATAAAAAATATGCAATTTACCATGAAAAGATGAAGCTGCTTATCGCAGTACGCTTGAATATTTCATTTTAAACCACTGCGATGGGATATTGTTTTGAACATAACACTCGGGGAGGAACGCGTCGACTAACAATCGGGCGACTATATAAATGTTAAAAGCAGTACTTTCAGTATGTCATGATGCTGTTTGCTCCTTTTTGCTCATTAACGAGTTATTTAAGGTGGAAGTTACCTCAAAAATATCGTAAGATTTGAAATATCTTTTTAAATTTAACAGATAGGAAGTAACTATGTTCGGCAAAAATATGTGGTTCGATACCACAAACAACTTTTTGGAAGATTCCAAGGAGATAGGTAAATGTCTAAAAAAGTTATCATGAAAAATTAAAGGGTTGTGTACAGGACACGACCACGGTGACATTAAAAATGTAACGTTTTTCAAGAGCATGCAAATGAATTTTATCTATCACACATATCGACTCACGTTCTTGTTCACTCGCCTGTTTTCATATGTTACAATTTGCTATATACCCTCCCCATCAAAACATAATTTATTGAAGATCTTTTAACGGTAATCTATTAATTAATCAAGTATCTCACTAGGTGATTGCCATTATTTGGCTGATCTATCTAGTAAAAATATGCTGGTCTGTCCAGAAAATATATTCAAAAGAAAAGTTCCATATTGAGAGCTGTGATGAGGAAGCCCACGCCGCCAACGGAAATATACAGATTCTCCATGAAATATGAAATTTCATTTTCCATTTAAATTTTCAATAATGTACTAATGAACTTAAGTAAACAATCTTAAGTTTATGTATTTCTTGATCGATTAGTGGTGGAAAAAATGAAATTATTTGATAAATTACATTGTTATGCAACGTTCGCACTACCAGTTAAAACGGGTTTTTATGCTATCTTGGTGACATTTTTCTTGTTGCTAATTATTAAAACGTGTTATAACTCTGTAGTGCAAACATTGTATTATTAAACCAATTCTGCAGCGTTTTATGTTATATAGGTGTTTTATGTGGTAATAGGACTGACATAATTTTATCTTCAGTACAGCGGTTTGTTTCATAATTTAAAACAGATTTATTTTAAAATTTAAATTAGTATACCCAACCGTTCTATTTGTTGTATACTTTAAAACGCAATTAGAACTGTGTTTTAAATACATAGGGTAGGACAGATATTCTGACTGGATAAACTGGGAAACAATTTTAAGTCCAGTAACGCTTAAGACATGGCTTGAATTTGAATCGAAAAAGAACACCCGCTTCAACTGCTGCTGGGACGGTAAGTTCTGTTTTAAAATTTTCCGTTGTGTGCAGTACGAAACAAAAGTGTTTGAAATTAGAAAACAAAAAGTTCTGCTGGGAATGTGATTGTTTTCGATACAATTACACTCAGATTTTTCACGCAGGGGATACAGGCCGTGTAAATGAAAACCGCGTAAATTAAAAAAAAAACGCGTTAATGAAAACCGCGTAAATTTCAAAATCCGCATAAATACTACGCTGCTGAACAGTGCAATAGCTACAGAAGCACGTTGTCAGATGCCTTACTGATAAAAAACATATAACCGAAATATGAAACATGAAAACCAATAGGCTCTTTACCCTACGCAGCTACAAAGCGCCGTAAACATGGATTAATAAGTTACAACGCACACGCATGCATAAAAATAAATATATTTTTTTCAAACGCAACACTCTTAAGCAGCACACACCGTATTGAATTAAATCAAAACCACCCCGCCCACCCACTTTGCAAATCATTCTGTGACACCGTGCTGGTACCCGAAAAATCCGCACACGGCCACCGCTGCCGAAAATGCATAGCGTCTACCGCTTATTGTAGTGCCCAGACGCTGCAGCCATAATCTTACCCGTTCGACATAAGAACAAAAACTGATTCAAACGTGTACGCGTCACCTCTATTTATAAACTAACAGTATATGGTTTAGTCACTTAGGTGCGAGTGTGTGCAAATGCCAACGTTACCGAAAATCGATAGCGCTTATTGCATCGCCCGGAGACGATGTTGCTCCTATGGAATAAGAGCAACAACTGATTTAAACGGACATGCGTTGCTTCTATTTATGACTTTTCGTGTTTCGTTGAGCAACTAAGCTGCCCTCTTTTGACGGCTGTGTCTGAGAAATCTGCCTCACGAATGGTAATTTTCCCGTTTTTCGTGAACTTTTTAATTTTACCAATTTCTAAAAGTCTACTTTTATTAGGGAGATATTAAATTATTACCAATATTTAAGTTAGGTGTTTCTGAATCGGTTGGTGTATGAATGATTAAAATCCATCTAGTAATATCGGAGTTATAAGCGTGCAAACCTTACATAGTTTCGTTACATGGGAGATAGTTTAGATTTTAGAATGACACCTAGCCCCAGATAGTGGAGTAAGACATTTTTAATGTCAAAAACTAATTTTAAGGGGTCCTCCATATAATATGTTCCATAACTTGCAAAACTATTAAAGCTAGACATATGGTGTCTTCAGCAATTTCTTTTGTAGTAATATTTGCTACAACTTTGCCGAAGGCACAAAGTCTCTATCTTTGTTAGTTCGGAAAATAAATTTCGTATATCACTTATAGGTGAAATATTCACTGAACGGCATACTCCTGTGGATGCACAATCATAAGAACAACAACTTCTCCGCACAAACTGTACTTCTAAAGGGACAGTCTAATATAGCATGTTTCATAAATCATATTTAATTTTTTTTACATTTTAATGACATTCAATTAGCTAGAAATTACTGGGTAGGGTTAGTTATGAAAATTTAGAGCCATAGTACTCAAGCGAGAGCAAGGATGTGAAGTATACAGATTGGAAAATTAGAAGTGGCAGCAGCGTTGTCAGATCTTTTCATATACTATGGATATAACGATGAATAAAAAATCGGAGCTTAATTCTTACAAACCAGTGTTAAATTATAATTATTTTTAAATATGTATACTAGGTTCAGTCGTAATCGGTTGTTGAACTTGAGCCAGTGTTTTGACCAGACAGCATTCTAACCAAATGATGAAACATTATGGCACTTTTCGAAAAGATACACTAAAACACCTAATTAACCATATTTCATACTAAGAAGTTTAATTATACACAAAATCGGTATGTATCGGTATAAAAAATAAAAAAATCGGTATTTTTGGAAACCTTATCGGTATATCGGTATCGAGTGTAAACATTTGTAGAAATACCTATAAATCGGTATATTTGGCAACACTGAGTGGGTCATTAGAACAGGCTTAATATCTTACGGGCTTAATTTTTGTCCAAAATGGGAGAAAGGTGGGAACATTTGACATTTTTGAGTGTATTAGTTTAATACTTGCAAAATTAAGCATGGCGGCCGGGGCCCTTGAAGTGAACGAACGAGCATCCTGATTCTTTGGTGCACGATGGTGGGAGCAACCCGACACTGGAAACCGTGGCAATTTTCGGCGGTTTTGACTACGGATTGTGTTACTCGATTTCAAAGATATTTTTTAGATGAGAAGCAGTACACCTTTTTTGCGCCGGGAGACTTTCGCAAGACTGTATAGAAAATGTTTTCTCCCAGCTCAGGCGGCGCCAGCCAAAACCAACAGCCCTTCAGGCCAAAGATAATTTAAAACTCCTTTGCATGGCTCAGTACATGGGGGACATTAAAAAAAAACATTATACGACTGGGAGGAACGAAACTGGTTAGTCGGATTTTCTAATTATCTGAAAACGGCAGAAGTTTTTTCAGAGGAAAAAATTGAGGAACCAGTTGAATATCCTACGGGATATCCAACTAACATAAATTTAACGGACGATGAGAGCAACATTATTAAATATTGTGAAAATCTAAGTAACACGTCATCGGAGTATAATGTGATCTATTATCTGGCTGGCATGGTGGTTAGAAATATCTATCGTTGGAAGGTTTGTGAAAAATGCATTGATAGTTGCATTAGTAAATTATTACCCGACACTGATTACACTATATTTTCTAAGATAAAGGATTTCACAGGACATTCATTGACGAACGTAAACGCATATATATATATATATATATATATATATATATATATATATATATATATATATATATATATATATATATATATATATATATATATATATATATATATATATATATATATATATATATATATATATATATATATATATATATATATATATATATATATATATATATATATATATATATATATATATATATATATATATATATATATATATATATATATATATATATATATATATATATATATATATATATATATATATATATATATATATATATATATATATATATATATTCTGGGATATGCGGTGCTGGAATTTTTGATATTTTCTGGAAAAATCGCTGTTCGAGATTTTCGTTAATATCTTGTAGGCATACAATTTCTTTTTTAAACATTTCTTCGATCTCAAAAAAATAATTAAAGGTCTCTGCGTTTACGTTCGTCAATGAATGTCCTGTGAAATCCTTTATCTTAGAAAATATAGTGTAATCAGTGTCGGGTAATAATTTACTAATGCAACTATCAAAGCATTTTTCACAAACCTTCCAACGATAGATATTTCTAACCACCATGCCAGCCAGATAATAGATCACATTATACTCCGATGACGTGTTACTTAGATTTTCACAATATTTAATAATGTTGCTCTCATCGTCCGTTAAATTTATGTTAGTTGGATATCCCGTAGGATATTCAACTGGTTCCTCAATTTTTTCCTCTGAAAAAACTTCTGCCGTTTTCAGATAATTAGAAAATCCGACTAACCAGTTTCGTTCCTCCCAGTCGTATGATGTTTTTTTAATGTCCCCCATGTACTGAGCCATGCAAAGGAGTTTTAAATTATCTTTGGCCTGAAGGGCTGTTGGTTTTGGCTGGCGCCGCCTGAGCTGGGAGAAAACATTTTCTATACAGTCTTGCGAAAGTCTCCCGGCGCAAAAAAGGTGTACTGCTTCTCATCTAAAAAATATCTTTGAAATCGAATAACACAATCCGTAGTCAAAACTGCCGAAAATTGCCACGGTTTCCAGTGTCGGGTTGCTCCCACCATCGTGCACCAAAGAATCAGGATGCTCGTTCGTTCACTTCAAGGGCCCCGGCCGCCATGCTTAATTTTGCAAGTATTAAACTAATACACTCAAAAATGTCAAATGTTCCCACCTTTCTCCCATCTTGGACAAAAATTAAGCCCGTAACATATTAAGCCTGTTCTAATGACCCATTCAGTGTTGCCAAATATACCGATTTATAGGTATTTTTACAAATTTTTACACTCGATACCGATATACCGATAAGGTTTCCAAAAATACCGATTTTTTTATTTTTTATACCGATACATACCGATTTTGTGTATAATTAAACTTCTTAGTATGAAATATGGTTAATTAGGTGTTTTAGTGTATCTTTTCGAAAAGTGCCATAATGTTTCATCATTTGGTTAGAATGCTGTCTGGTCAAAACACTGGCTCAAGTTCAACAACCGATTACGACTGAACCCAGTATACATATTTAAAAATAATTATAAAAATAATTTTATAATGGTTTGTAAGAATTAAGCTCCGATTTTATATTCAACGTTATATCCATAGTATATGAAAAGATCTGACAACGCTGCTGCCACTTCTAATTTTCCAATCTGTATACTTCACATCCTTGCTCTCGCTCGCTCCTTGTCATTAAAATGTAAAAAAAAATTAAATATGATTTATGAAACATGCTATATTAGACTGTCCCAAAAACCCTATAATGAAAGAAAAGCATATTTTAAGCACTTTTGTAGAACAAATCAAGTTTTTGAAAAATCATTCAGAGGTTCCGCAAATCCGATTTATGGAAAACGGCCATTTTTAAGTAAAATGGTCGTATATAAGCGGTTTTCGCAATATTTTTCAAAGTCCGATTATTTTTTAAATACTTATTTTTATTTTGTGGACCGTGGAGAATAAATCCCATTCAAACGTTTTTTACAAAAAGTTCTTATATCAGTGACAGAACAAAGCGATCAATGATTAAACAAAGCGAAAACAATATTTTTAAGTCAATTTTGAAGAAAATCCACGCAAAACAAATATCAATTTTCTTTCATTAAACCAAAGGCATGTATTGGAAATTACTATTCACTACAAAAGTATTCGTGAATAAATATCGTGAAAATTCCGTCGGGGGAGGGGGGTTGAGATATAGCATTTTAGTAGATGTTTTCAAACCATTAAACTTTACCACATTTTTTAATTGATCAACATCTCAACTGTAACCGACCAGTGTAGGCATTTTGGGTGTCAAATAAAAATGGTTTCTCTCTATCTTACAAAATTTTTCCATATGTGGAATTTACCATCTTATTCTAAGGTAGTTATTGAGACATTTATGGCATTATGCATGATCAACAACTTTTCGAATAAGAAGTGATAACTTTAATGATGTTATAACGATTGATTAGATTTATTTATTAATGTTAGTGTATGATAAGTCTTGTAATAAAACACTCAAATCGAAACCATTTTATTTATTTATTTCTTATCTCGGTATACACCGTACAGACAAATTTTAAAACTATATATTTCTTATTAATAACTTATATCTATGCTTGGAAACGTTAAAATCATACGCTGAAGAAGCTTCGTTAAATCTGTGGCAACATCTTTCCAGTGGATTATTTTGTCCATATGAAGTCGCTGTCACCAACAGCTATCATCATTACTATTACAACCAATACCACAACTTCACCGTCGTCGTCATTATCATTATCATCGACCTCATCAGCATCCTTATCTTGTTTGTTGTCATCCTTATCGACCACAACCGCCAACGCCGCTGTCAGCCAACACAACTCATCCACGGCTGCACTGTACCAACTGACCCTATCCTCGCTGACCGGTTCAACAGGAGGAGCGGCATCAATCACCCCTCGGATCAAGCACTGAATCCCAAAACCATCACGGCGACTGCTTCATCGCCGTCGTCATCGTCGTCCTTGCTGATCAATCATCTCACTAGTAACTTCGGCGATGGATTGCTTAAGCAACAGCTCGTTTGCTACGACTCCAAAATGCCATCTGCGTTGACCAAGGGTACCGGCGGCAAAAAAAAGTCAACACGTCCCTCTCTCACGCATAATCCATAGTTAATGTGAATGACATTGCGGCCAGGCTGGCTAGTGCCGTTGCTGCAGCAGTAGCGGACGCCGTAACCGTTGCAACCATCGGCCGATACTTAAACCTAAATCTTAACAACTATTCCCAGCTACGCCAGCAGCTGGAGATGCAACAAGCAACCGGTTCAGCCAGCAGTCGCAACAGTGCACAGAGCAACAGTAGCAATGCATCGGAACCTCCGTCATCCGAGTCGGTTGGTAGTCAGTTAAAGCAGTTTCTCAACGGCGACGGCACAAACAGCGTCAGCAACAATCATCATTCCCAACAGTATCAACAGCGCAGGGTAGTCAGTTCTGCTGGCAGTGCACAGTGTTTTAAAACATCGTTTTCGTGCTTAAAATTAATAGCGTCTAAACCGTTAACTTTAGAAGTACAGTTTGTGCGGAGAAATTGTTGTTCTTATGATTGCGCATCCACAGGAGTATGCCGTTCAGTGAATATTTCACCTATAAGTGATATACGAAATTTATTTTCCGAATTAACAAAGATAGAGACTTTGTGCCTTCGGCAAAGTTGTAGCAAATATTACTACAAAAGAAATTGCTGAAGACACCATATGTCTAGCTTTAATAGTTTTGCAAGTTATGGAACATATTATATGGAGGACCCCTTAAAATTAGTTTTTTCATGATAACTTTTTTAGACATTTACCTATCTCCTTGGAATCTTCCAAAAAGTTGTTTGTGGTATCGAACCACATATTTTTGCCGAACATAGTTACTTCCTATCTGTTAAATTTAAAAAGATATTTCAAATCTTACGATATTTTTGGGGTAACTTCCACCTTAAATAACTCGTTAAGGAGCAAACAGCATCATGACATACTGAAAGTACTGCTTTTAACATTTATATAGTCGCCCGACTGTTAGTCGACGCGTTCCTCCCCGAGTGTTATGTTCAAAACAATATCCCATCGCAGTGGTTTAAAATGAAATATTCAAGCATACTGAGACCTATAATTATTTTTTTGAGATCGAAGTAATGTTTAAAAAGGAAATTGTATGCCTACAAGATATTAACGAAAATCTCGAACAGCGATTTTTCCTGAAAATATCAAAAATTCCAGCACCGCATATCCCAGAATATATATATATATATATATATATATATATATATATATATATATATATATATATATATATATATATATATATATATATATATATATATATATATATATATATATATATATATATATATAAAATGAAAAAATACCCGATGACTTGTTTCCATCTGGATTACAGACCTGCTATCATAAAGACGAGTAGATGAGTTGCAAATTCTACATAGGGCGGCAGAGTCGACGTCCCTAAGTATTTTTTAATGTAGAATACATTTAAGGTTTCAATACAGGGGTCCCGTTTCAAAATATCGGCCGCGGCGCCGCGTCAGATTTTGAACGTTAATAACTTTTATCATACTTAACAGAATGATTTGATTTTTAGGCCAATTTGTTGCAAATATGTTCCTCTATGCTGTATTAAAATTTGAAGTATGTATAACATGTACTAATAACAAAAAAAATGTGTTTTGAAAAATCTTTCGAAAACGACTCGGAAAAGTGAAAATTTTCAGCCCATCCCGCACAGAGCCGTCGTTATGGTAGACCAACCGAACAATAAAATAATGAAAAGTTTATATATAGGTCCACTATATGTTTGTTCGTATGGTTATTCGCATTGGGTTGCTTGACGAGAGCACTTGGTGGGGGAAAGACGGCATATTCCTTTGGTTAGGCCATTAGAAGCCGGACGGAAAGGAAAGGCTCATGCACGGCACGAGAACGAGGGAGAAAGCGATAGTAGTGCATATTAGCGCGATTATATAAATATCTGTCGGTCGGTTTTTCTCATCATTCGTATTCGTTCAAGCACTAGCAAGCAGCCAGTCCACCGAAGAAAAGCAGTCGGCGATGACGACGGCGGAAAAAGTGCCCCAGCTACTGGTGACTCATCGCAACCCGATCAGGAACTGTCGCCCTGCAAGAATTTCGCCCCAACAAAAGGGCAACAGAGTAGGCTATCGTTCCAGCGTCTGGGTCGTGAGATTGTGCAGGACTGCAAAGTCGAGCTACGCTTACAAAGCTCAGTCGTAATGATGCCCCGAGAAGCCAACGATGCCTACTTGGTCGGTTTGTTCGAGAATGCAAAATAGTGCTTTCTAGCTCACCGTGTCCGCGGGGAGTGCGTCTGAATTATGCTCCCGCAATAAAACAATAAACGATTCTTTACAGGACCAATTAATTGTGTTCTAATAAGAGTTAAACTGAAATTTACATTTTATGGTGTATAACAAATAATTTTCAGAAAGCAATATAAGAAATACGATGTGTGGAAAGAAAGAGAATTTAAATTATCTTCTCTCGCTCGTTTTCGTGCACTGCTTTTCCATTCCTTTCTGTTGCTACAACCATCATAACTAAAACGAATGTGCGTGTTCCCCCACCATCTCATGACCAGTGTTGCCACAATTGCATGTCGCTATTACAATTTGAATTATTTTATTGATCCTCTCTAGTATTGATAAAATATAGAACGTGCAAAGTACACTAGTCGCATGCTTTTATTCGAACTTTTTGGCAGCCTCCGTTGATTAACTGCATAAATCGATTTGTTTGTGCAGCTCCTTGCTAGTAGCAAACTAAATAGCCTTTATCAGCGCTAACAAATAACACGAAAGAATTTAAATTTGTGAAAATCTTTTCCTTCCTTCTTTTCAAATCTGCAACATTCTTTGAAAATATTGTTTGAATGTTGTTATTGAAAAACTGAACATGCAAGTTTGCTAGCACTGGCCACTAGATTGAAGGCGATGGAAAGACAGAATATTCGTTTTGGTTATGCTAGTGTTGGTAGCCGAACGGAAAGGAAAGGCGCAGGAATGGCACGAAAACGAGCGAGAGAGCGATAGTAGTGCTTTCTCGTATATGAATATTGGTCGTTCGGTTTTTCTCATCATTCGTATTCGTTCAAGCACTAGCAAGCAGCCAGTCCACCGAAGGAAAGCAGTTGGCAATAGCGACGGACGGAAAAAGTGCCCCAGCTACTGGTGACTCATCGGAACTGTCGCCCTGCAAGAATTTCGCCCCAACTAAAGGGCAACAGAGTAGGCTATCGTTCCAGCGTCTGGGTCGTGAGATTGTGCAGGACTGCAAAGTCGAGCTACGCTTACAAAGCTCAGTCGTAATAATGCCCCGAGAA